>NW_027361725.1:33900000-34197500 GCF_039654945.1 Dendrobates tinctorius | reverse complement strand
CTGGAGGTGTGTTGCACTTGAGGGTCATATGGGGATGTGTCCACTGGATGGTCATATCGGGGGTAGAACTGTATTTCTGGAGGTGGGTGAACTGGAGGGACATATGGGCATGATTGCACTGTAGGGTCATAAGAGGTGTAGGGACTGTTGATTCCTAGTGTTGGGGTACACTGGATGGACATGTGGGTGGTACACTGGATTGCTGGTGGTATGGGGGTTACATTGGATTCCTGCTGTAGGGATGTGATATGGGGTTGCTCTGGTTTGGTGCTGCACTGGAGGGATATATGGGTGTGTTCACTGGAGATCCACTTGGTAGGGAAATGATTCCTGATGTTGGGATGCACTGTATGGACATGGTGGGGTGGGGAAGGTACTCTGGAGGCATCGGGTCATATAGAGGGGTGAATCGCCAGGCATCTAAGGTTTTGTGCAGCTTTTTGAAATAGTGATGACAGAACGTGTGCCATATTGGAGGCGGGCATAGATTGTGATTAGTGGTCGGTATGATGAGCTGTTGTGAGTTCATTCTCTGGTCCACCAGTTGTGAGTTCTCCTTCCAGACTCCCTGTGGTGGTAACAGGAGGTAGTGAGGCTGATTTAATCAGTAGAGATCTGCCACCTGATAATGAGGATGACGATTGGACCTCAGGAATCTCAGACTGGATTTAAGACAGCCGATGCCCTATTCTGGTGCTGGTGATTCCTTCTGGCTTGTCAGGTCTTGGTTTTCAGCTCTGTTCCAGTCATCTAAAGCTAAGTTTTTCTGCTAATGTTCACACTTGATTTTGTTGGTCTATTCAGTTTTTTGTGTGGTCAGCCAGCCCCGGCTGGGGCTGCGCTGAATTTCCACTCTTATTTATCTGTATTTGCCAATTTGCTTTTTGTCCCTTACTAGTTTGGCCTCTTTTTGCTCTGTCTCAGAATATTTCAGAGTGCTGATATAGTGGGAGAAGTCTAGTGACTTCAGGGTTAATTTTGTTATCAGAAGTGTTGGACATTTATTTTTGTAGGGTTTTTTGCAGGTTGCAGACAGAGTCTTTCCTTTCCTTTCTAGTTAGTTTGGGACCCATCGTTTGCTCAGCCTATTTTCCTGCCTGTGTTTGTGCTTTCATCTTGTTTCACCGTCAATACATGTGTGGGGGCTGTCTTTTCTTTGGGGTCTGCTCTGGGGCAGTTAGTTTTCCTCTTTTCATGCTTCAGGCTTATTTAGTCCTCCGGCTATGACGAAGCGTCTAGGAACATCGTAGGTATGCTCCACGGCTGCTGCTAGTTGTGTGGTAGGATCAGGGATCTGCAATCTGCATAGTTACCAACCTCTCTGGTTTTCTGTGACTTAGCTTGTTTTGCTTTGTTCTCCCCGGTGATTCATTCATAACAATGAGCACTTTGACCAGCCACTTGAACCCATTCCTCCTTTCCCACATTACATGTCACCATTACATGTAATTTTTACCCTTCACCACGACAGCACCCACTGGAGGTATCGGATCCGCCCCATTTGGAACAAGAAACCCTACAGGAAAGATAAAAGGGGGCGGTCCGCCTTTCCTCCTCAGTTTTGGTTTCCTGTTCCAAACGGAGCCACGATCCTTCAGGAAACATACCTGGGCCATGCACGCCGCCTGTGCAGTCTCCATGTGAACGGCAGGGGCTGCGGTCTGGAGGCAGCGTCGGGGGAGACTCCGTTTGACGGCTCCCCCCTCGTCTGGTGTATGGAAGGTGATGACCGGGTCCGGGGTGGGCTGCCCGGTCTCACCCAGGAGCGTGCCGGGTGGCACCAGGGCTCCGCTGCTGCTAGCGGTAAGTGCGCCAGTGGCGCGAAGAAGGGAGCAGCGCTGGCGGTGACATAAAAAGCGCGGGCCGCATGTACCAGCGGGGGCGCGGTAGCCGGCCGGCGCAGAGGCTCCTGACCCCCGGAAGTAATGGTTGAACTTCCGGGGCAGGATGGCTGAGAGCGCGACGGCGCATGCGCGGTGATCTCGGGGAGGAGGAGCGACTTCCGGGGGCGGACACAAGACGAAAAAAAAAGAGCGCGCAATCTATTTAAACAGCGCTGCAGCTGAGCGGTGGTGAGCCATGTCGTCCCCAACGGAAGCGCACGCTCCAGCAGGGACCGCAACGCTAGGACAGACACCGGTCGCAGGAGCGAGACGGGAGAGTCAAGACCTAGGACGGGATCTCAGCCATCCGATCCGGTAATAAGGCTTCACTGGGTGAGTGTGCAAAGTATATACTCTGTCTATTAAGCTCACCTCCTACCCCCCCCCCCCTCTCCTCTCGGTCTCCCTTTCTAGACAAAGAAAAAAGAAAAATCTAAGCATAAGGAATGCGCATTATGTTCTGAACCTCTCCCTGACTCCTACCCCAAAAAGCTCTGCAAGCAGTGCACCAGAGAGACTAGGCAGGGGTCCGCAATGTCTTCAAAAGACATCCGGGCCATAATCAGGGAGGAAATACAGGCTATCAACCGCGCCAGTACTCCCTCAGAGACTAGGAGCAAGAAACAGATGACCCTTAGCTCAGAGTCAGAGGAAGAACAGGGGTTAATCTCCGATTCCTCACTCACATCCTCGTCATCGTCATCATACTTGGAGGGACGGTCATGTTTTCCCCTGGATAGTGTGGATAACCTGGTCAAATCTGTGAGGAGCACTATGGGGTGTGAGGAACCAAGGGGTGCCCAAACCGCACAAGACATAATGTTTGCGGGGTTGGCAGAGAAGAAAAGGAGAGCGTTCCCAGTGATACCGGCAGTTAAGGCCCTAATAGAAAGAGAGTGGGAAAAACACGATCAGAGAAGTTTTCTCCCATCAGCCTCTAAAAGAAAATATCCATTTAGCGATGACGAGCTATTAAAATGGACCAAGGTGCCAAAGGTTGATGCCTTTGTAGCCTCTACCTCTAAACAATCTACCATTCCGGTAGAGGACGCAGGCTTATTGGCAGACCCGCTAGATCGTAAGGCAGAGTCAGCATTAAAAAGGTCTTGGGAATCTACTACGGGTATATTTAAACCAGCAGTAGCCAGCACATGCACCGCCAGATCTATGCTTGTATGGTTGGACCAATTGGATCAACAGATCGAGCAGAAGGCGTCAAGAGAAATGCTACGGGCCGCTATTCCATTGATCAGAGGGGCAGCAGCCTTTATGGCCGATGCGTCGGCGGATACTCTGCGGTTGGCAGCGATGTGAACAACGCCAGGCGGGCATTGTGGATGAAAAGCTGGAAGGGGGACGCGCAATCAAAATCTAAGATTTGTGCAACCCCGTGCGAGGGTGAGTTTCTCTTCGGGAAAGCCCTAGACGACATACTCGCCAAAGCAAAGGAGAGGAAGAAGGCGTTCCCTGACTCTTCTATTCCTTTCTATAGGAAAACCTTTAAAAGACGACCGTTTGGAAGAGGGAGACAAACGGATAGGTCAAATAGATGGCCCACGAAGGAAGAAAAGCAAAAGGGTAGCATGTTCAAGGGTTCAGCATTCCGGAGGGAAAATAAAAAGTAAAAAATCAGACCCACCAGTAGGGGGTAGATTAAATTTTTTTTATTCAAAATGGGAACAAATAACTTCGAGCCCATGGATCTTAGGTATAATTAAAGAGGGAATGAAGATAGAATTCCTTCAAACCCCTTATGATTTCTTTTTCATAACCCGCCTTAACTCCATAGTTCAACAAAAGGCCCTCGAAGAAGAAATTCGGAGCCTATTATCCAAGGGGGTTTTAGTGGAGGTCCCAGAGGGACAGGAAAGTAGAGGTTTCTACTCTCCTTTATTTTTAATTTCTAAACCAGATGGCACGTTTAGAACAATTATTAATTTAAGGAAGCTTAATACGTTTATAAAAAATTTTAAGTTTAAGATGGAATCAATCAGATCCACCATAAAGCTTCTCTTTCCAAACTGTGTAATGGCGGGGATTGACTTGAAGGATGCTTACTATCATATTCCTATCCATGATAGATACCAAAAATACCTAAGGGTCGCAGTGGTGTTCGAAGGCAGGATCCATCATTTTCAGTATACAGCTATGCCTTTCGGTCTCTCTACAGCGCCAAGAATCTTCACCAAGGTGATGGCAGAGGTGATGGCCTATCTTCGCCAAAAAGACACTCTAATTGTACCTTACCTAGACGACTTCCTAATAATCGGGAACTCGGTCACCCAATGTACCAAACGTGTGGCTGACGCAATCTCATCTTTGCAGGATCTAGGCTGGATCATCAATATACAGAAGTCCAGACTCGTTCCACAATCCCTCCAGATGTTTTTAGGTTTCCAGTTAGAATCCACAACCCAGAGATGTCTACTTCCTCAGGTAAAGATTGCACTCACAAAAGGAAAAGTAGAGGCAGCCATAGATAGACCACGCATGTCTCTAAGAGAAGCGATGTCGCTATTGGGGTCGCTAAATTCCTGTGCCCCAGCAGTCCGGTGGGCCCATTATCATGTCCGCACACTTCAACACCAGATCCTCCAAGAGGACAGGCGACATGGTGGTCACCTCGAGAGCAAGATAACCTTAACTCAGGAGGTCTTGGCTTCTCTAGAATGGTGGCTAGAGGATGACCATCTATCCTCCGGAGTCCCATGGGTCATAGTACCATCTTGTATCCTAACCACTGATGCTAGCCCCCATGGCTGGGGAGCCCATATGGGGAATAGCTTTTGTCACGGAAGGTGGAATAGAGAGGAAGGGGAATACTCGTCTAATTTAAAAGAGCTGACAGCGGTATACTATGCTCTACACCATTTTCTTCCACACCTCCAACAGAAACATGTCAGGATCTTGTCGGACAACACCACTACAGTGGCCTACATAAACAGACAGGGAGGTACACGATCAGAGACTCTGATGTCTTCTGCGGCAAGAATCTTAAACTTAGCCGAAAGCTATTTGTTGTCCCTCTCGGCACTTCATATCAGAGGAGAGAACAACCAAGAGGCGGACTTTTTAAGCCGACACACACTTCGGCAAGGGGAGTGGGGCCTCAGCCGCCGGATCTTCAAGGACATAGTAGCCTTATGGGGACAACCTCAGGTGGATCTCTTTGCCACGAGGGCGAACAGACAGACAAAAACATTTGCTTCCCTGTCTCCGTCAGATCACCCAGACATACTGGATGCCCTCCAAGCCTCATGGAAGTTCAAACTGGCATACGCCTTCCCTCCGTTGATTCTCCTGCCACAGGTGATTCGGAAGATCAGAGAGGACAAAGCGAGAGTAATCTTGATAGCACCATTCTGGTCCAAGAGACCGTGGTTCTCATGGCTACGAATTATGTCAGTGACAGATCCTTGGGTCCTCCCTTCGATTCCCAACCTACTCTCCCAAGGCCCTTTCTTCCACCCCCAAGTGGACAGCTTACACTTGACGGCGTGGAATTTGAAAGGCAGCTACTAAGATCAAGAGGGTTTTCTGAAACACTGATTGCTACTCTCCTGCAGAGCAGGAAGCAGTCCACGACCCAGATTTATACTAGAATATGGAAGAAGTTCCTACAGTTTCATATAGCACCCCATACAGCAGAAGTCCCGATAGTTCCTATTTTAGAATTTCTACAGAGAGGAAAGGACTTGGGTCTGGCAGTAAACACACTGAAAGTACAGGTGTCTGCATTAGGGGCACTGTACGGCCATAATATAGCAGGAAATAAGTGGATATCACGATTTATTGCAGCCTGCGAACGCATAACACCAGTCCACATACCTACAATCCCCACATGGGACTTAAATCTGGTCTTAGACGCCCTTTCGGGGGAACCCTTTGAACCGATAGACACGATATCCCTCAAATACTTATCGTTCAAGACGGCCCTCTTGGTAGCACTGACATCTGCTAGAAGAGTAGGTGATATCCAGGCCCTGTCCATAAATCCACCCTTTTTTCAGGTATACCAAGATAGGTTATTATTAAAGCCAGTCCCCTCATACCTGCCTAAGGTATCAACAAAATACCATAGATCTCAAGAGATACTCCTCCCAACCTTCTTTGAGGATCCCTCCACTCCAGAGGAGCAGAAATTCCACACTTTAGATGTCAGAAGAACTGTCCTAAAGTATATTGAGAGGTCTAGGAGCTGGAGGCAGTGTAGGGCTCTGTTCCTTTCTTTTCAGGGCCATAAAAAAGGGTACGGAGTCACGAAGAGCACCATTTCCCGATGGATCAGGGAAGCCATTTGGTTAGCCTACTCCGCAAAAAATGAAAATCCTCCAGAAGGCATCAGAGCGCATTCCACTAGAGCAATGGCGACCTCCTGGGCCGAGAGGGGAGACGTTCCAATTGAAACCATATGTAAGGCGGCAATTTGGTCATCCCCTTCTACCTTCTATAATCACTATAGACTTGACCTTTCATCAACTGCTGACCTAAGCTTTGGCAGGACTATCCTTAGCACGGTGGTCCCACCCAGGTGATGGTCTCTGGAATCTCTCCAGTGGGTGCTGTCGTGGCGAAGGGTAAAAAGCCGGATTACTTACCGGTAATACTCTTTTAATGAGTCCACGACAGCACCCGCTCACTTCCCTCCCTGCTAAAGATATCGATAATAAAGTGTATCTGCTAAAGATGAATAAGTAAAGTTAGATATACAAAGACATTGCCTAATCCTTGGCGGTCCTCCTGGTACTCTGAAATACAAAACTGAGGAGGAAAGGCGGATCGCCCCCTTTTATCTTTCCTGTAGGGTTTCCTGTTCCAAATGGGGCGGATCCGATACCTCCAGTGGGTGCTGTCGTGGACTCATTAAAAGAGCATTACCGGTAAGTAATCCGGCTTTTCTGCCATATGACCTGTTTCTTCTCTGTCTACAGCAAAGTCTGGAGTTTGGTGCAGTGGTCTGGTGTTGTGGTCCCTCGGCCTTCATCCCAGTGTTGATTAGTCGGTCTGGTGGCTGTGTGCGGTTTGCTGTTTTTAGGCATGTCTGGACTCTTAACCATTTTCTCCATCGTGGAGTTTGCATGACACCGATGAAGGCGACTTGCATCTTCTCATTGAAGGGGCTTTGCATTGGCGCAGCTCCAGATGTTATTTTGCTGTGCTAGATGCCATCTTGGAAGGGGTATTCCGCCGATGTTTTGTACGCCTTCATCCAGGTGGATGAAGAACGGTTTCCTACGTGTCCTATACATTGTAACTCATCCATGGAATTTAATAAATTTCTAGAGTGGCGGCACGGTGGCTCAGTGGGTTCTTCAGTGGGGTCCTGGGTTCGAATACCACCAAGGACAACATCTACAAGGAGTTTGTATGTTCTCCCCGTGTTTGCGTGGGTTTCCTCCGGGTACTCCGGTTTCCTCCCACATTCTAAAGACGTACTGATAAGGAATTTAGATTCCAGCCATCGGGGACAGTGGTGATGATGTGTGCAAACTGTAAAGCGCTGCGGAATATGTTAGCGCTATATAAAAATAAAGATTATTATTCTAGAGACTGAGTTGGCCATGTCAATATTTTGCCAACATTTTTATTGCAAAGTTTGGGACGTTTAAGCTTTGCCCAAGATATAATGACTGGATTTGAACACTCATCCCTCCCAGCCCTTTTTTCTATAATATATTTGTTACAAGTGTTGTCTGGTGAACATGGCACTTATACGGTTTCATGAATATGTTATGCCTCATTTATCGCAACTGGCTAAAAACAAAACGGTCTTTGTTGCCAATAGCATCCAGTTGGAGCAATGCTTCCATTTTTGCAGAGCAGGGGACAGTAGCTCAGTGGTTAGCACTGTTGCTTTGCAGTGCTAGGGTCCTGGGTTCAAATCTCACCAAGGACAACAGCTGCAAGGAGTTTGTACCTTCTCTTCATGTTTGTGTGGGTTTCCTCCGGGTTCTCCAATTTCCTCCCACACTCCAAACACATACTAAGGCCTCTTTCACACATCAGTATTTGTATGCCAAAACCAGGAGTGTCTTCAAAACAAAGAACAGACATCAGTCTTTCAATTATATTTTTTTCTTGGTAAGTTCCATTCCTGGCTTTGGCATACAAACACTGATGCAAAATACTGACGTGTGAATGAGCATTAATAGGGAATTTAGATTGAGCCCCATCTGGGACAGTGATGATGATGTATGTAAAGCACTGTGTAATTATTGGTGCCATATATGTGAGTAAAATTAAAATGAATAAATATTGGTACATTTTCATAGGTTTCGTGTTTGCTTTTCATACTGCTTGCTGCCATTTTATAAGCTTAATAAACGTCAATGGTAATCTGTAGTTATGTGTATTATTTTTTTTTTTTTTTTCTTTCCACTAAAGGTGCTTAAGGCGCAGGGGATTAGGTTTCTAAACATCTCTCTTCGTTGTCTTTTAAAAAAAAAAAAAAAAAAAAATTGCCTTGCGAGTAGTCTACCTGGCCATGCTCTTCGCTGTGGGTTGGTGGTGGCCAATCATTGTCTTAGTAGGGGCTCATTCAGATGTCTGTTTTTCTCGTACAGGTTCTATCCGTGTTTCTCACAGATAGCACTTGTATTTTGTATAGTATATGGGGCTGGTCACAAGTTCATGTATTTTCAAGGACCAAATGGTCAGCACAACTCCAAGAAGATGTCTGATTTTCATCAGCGTTTTGGATCATTTGAGATCAGATTGAGAAACCTTAATCACTTTTTTTTTTTTTCCCTACACTGATAAAACTAACTCGCGCCCCCCAAAAAAACCCACAGATAAAACTGGGCCTGACTTTCTCATATAAGAAAACTCACTGATGTCTGAATGAGCCCTCAGTTAAATAATTAAAAAAAAAAAAAAAATCTTATTAGTAGCTGGAAAAGTTCTTTGTATAACTATAAGGCCCCCATGCACACTAGATTATTGTAGGCTAAACTTGTCAATTCCCTTTTGAAAAATAGTGTATTAGTATTTTTAGCTTGTTTAACAAAAAATAAAAATTATGATTAAAATTGAAAGTCCTTAAGAGGGGTTATTCCCATCTCCAAGGTCCTATCCCAATGTGTATTAGGTGTAATAATAAAATTACTAAATACTGTACCTCCAGTTAGAGTAGTATAGTTCTTCTGATTCGCTATGTCTCTTTCCTCGTGTAGGCATTGCAGGACCTTAGGTATCCATGGTTATAGTAACAGTTGTATAGTTACTAGTGGCCAAAAAATGGAGACCGAAGGTCCTGCACACGAGGAAAGAGATATAGCGAATCAGAAGAGCTATACTACATTTCTAATTAGAGGTATTTAGTAATTTTATTACACCTACTACATATTGGGATTGGAGATGGGAATATCCCTTTTAGGCTGAGTTCACACGTCACGTTTTCGCGGCGCTTTTAAACGCACGATTTTGCCGCGAAAAATAAGCATCCTATGAGATTCCGCAATGCTGTGCTAATGCTGCGTTTTTTTTCTGCGGAGGAATCGCATTGCGGTAAACGCAGCATGCTCATTAATTTAGCGGAATCGTGGCGATTCCACCCACCATGCGAAAAGTAAGCAGAACATTTGCGGTTGGTACCCTCGGTCCGGAGGAGAGGAGACTGTCCTCCGGGCTCTGGGTACCATATCCCTGTAAAAAAATAGAATTAAAATAAAAAATATTCTCACCTTCCAGCGTCCCACGCAGCCTTCCCACCTCTCTCCACGCTCCTAGTCCCAGTAATGCTTTGCGAGAATGACAGCGATGACGTCGCGTTCTCGCGGGAGCGCGACGTCTCGGGGTCATTCGCGATGATGTCGCGGGAGCGCGACGTCTCGCGGTCATTCGCGCAAAGGATTACTGGGAACGGGAGCGTGGAGAGAGGCGGAAAGGCTGCGCGGGACGCCGGAAGGTGAGAATAACAATATTTTTTACTTTTTATTTTTTTATTTTTTACATTTTCTCTTACTACTGATGCTGCATAGGCATCCTCAGTAGTAAAATGTTGGTCACACTTGTCAAACACTGTTTGCGTGTGACCATGCTCCAGATCACTTGGAAAACGCTAGCATTCTGCAAGCTAATTATGCTTGCAGATCGCTAGTTTTTCCGAGGGAAAATCGCGGGAATTTAAAATGTGATTTTTTTTTCCCGCGGAATGGAATTCCGGAATTCTTGTGGTAACTTCCGCGAGAGTTCAGCTACGTGTGAACGTAGCCTTAAGGTTATGTTCCCACAATTAACTTTTTGGTGAGTTTTTGATGTTGCAGACTTTTTACACCCATGAAGAAAAACAGTTTACTTGCATTTTTTTTATGTTTTAGAAAACACTAAGTGTAAAAGACTCACCAAAAACACACCGTGGGAATGTAGCATGAAAAATAATTTGAGATCTAAATTTTAAGGCCTAATTTTTAATCACAATACTAAATCAATATGCTAAACCACTGCTCTGATTCAGAGCACTTGTCACAGCACCTGCAGCACACTGACCATCACTTCAGGTAGTGCATCCTACAGTGATCCAGGCTCACATATTCTTCAGCAGGGGCAGGACAACTGCACTGTATTGAAGGAAGGATGAACTTGGGTCATTGTGGCCAACAACCTCCTTCCCGCAGTAAGAACATAGAAGACTGGAACCCAACAGAAAATCTTTGGTGGGAGCTGAAACTCAGTGTTACCCAGCAACAGCCCCAAAACCTGAAAGATCTAGAGAATATCTGTATGGAGGAGTGAGCCAAAATCCCTGCTGCATTGTGTGTAAACTTGGTCAAAAACTACCGGAAACGTCTGACCTCTGTAATTGCAAACAAAGGTTTCTGTACCAAATATCAAGTTCTGGTTTTCTATTGTATCAAATATTTATTTCATGCAATAAAATGCAAATTATTATTTAACATTCATACAATGTGAATTTCTGGTGTTTGATTTCACATTCCGTCTCTCACAGGTGAAGTGCACCTACAATAAAAATTACAGACCTCTCCATTCTTTGTACGTATGAAAACGTGCAAAATTGGCAGTGTATCGAATACTTATTTTCTCCGTATTATGTCTTGACTCTCCCTGTATATCACCAAGAAAAACTCAAAGTGGTCCAGCGAGCAAATTCGGATCTTCGGTTCGATGGGTGTCATTGCAGTCCCTTCTCTCGCCTGCTACACTCTTTCTTCCCACTTTAATGCAACCTGCATCATAATATGGCAGAAACAAAATCTCTTGCCTGTGCAGGGACATCGTCGGCAGGCGCTCCTGCTCTTTACTCTGCCCTACTATTGGCAGAGCCTAAAACCTAACTGCACATGCTCACATCTTTTTGGCTCCTGATAACCAGACCAGAACTATTTTGCTTATATTGTTTTGCTCCCTGCCACCGGAAAATTACAGAAAAGTAGTTTCATGCACAGCAACCTGAAAATTCTTTTTATTGTCATGCTGACCCCCCATGACTAGCGTGATTATAATAAATAGATGCTCTGGCTAGGGCACTGCTGAGTAACTGGTCTAGTGGGCAGCAGTTCCACAAATGGTCTAGGCTTCATAGGTTTGACTCCCACCATTAAGAGAATTAATATTTGGAGTTAATTGTTGTTTCTAGGGATATCCTGATGTCAAAGTCTGATTTTTCCTAATTTTAACTTTTTTTTTCTAGAGTTCCATTAAATTTTTTTAGATTTTCACAAATTTTCTAGGTTTTTGCAGATTTTTGTGCATCCTGGTAATTTCACACCAGTCACTTCCTATTTTTTCAGGTTTATCATGAAATCAGCAACATTGTTGTCACTTGCTTTGAATTCAGTGAAAATCAACACAGTGCGTGAAAATCTAGAAAAATCAGTGACAATCTTAAAAAAAAAAAAACCTGCGAAATAAATCATCTCATCTCAGCGAGATCTTCCACCAGCAACAAACCCCAACTCTGCATGTTCTGTTGACACTGGGAGTAGATCATTAACCACTGGACCAGAACCTCAGCACTGCAATAACCTGAGAATTCTACATATTATGAAATTCCTCCCATTGCCCCTATTGTTGCTGAGAAAATCCTCAGAGTCCAGATGGTTTATTTCACATCAATATCCTAGTTTTTTTTAAGTTCTCACTGATTTTTTTTTCTAGATTTTCAATGATATTTGTACATCCTGGTTATTTTCAGTAATTTCACGAGTCGATTTCTATTTTGTCATGTTTTCCCCTAAAATCAGTGAAAATTGCAACATTGTTGTCACATTTATTTGAATCAGCTGAATTCAATGAAAATTACTAGAGTGCACAAAAATCTGTGAAAATCTATATAAAAACCAAACAGCATATGATGTGAAATAAATATTTCAGAGAGAACATCTCTGGCAACAAACACCAACTCTGCATGGTCTTGTCCTAATACTGTGAGTAGAACTTTAACCACTGGACCAGACCCTCGGCAGCCCAGTAGTCTGCGAATCCTAATTCTTGTCACGCTGACCCCCCCATGACTGTCAAAGTAAAGACTCTATTGGGGTGATTATAATATTAAATACAATTTATTGGTTAGGTTGCTACTGATTAACTGGTCAGGTGGGCAGCAGGTCTACAAATGCTCTGTACTTCATAGGCTCAATTCCCAGCAATGAAAGAGTAAATGTTTGAAGAGTTAATTATTGTTTCCTGAGAGCCCAGAATATTAATTTTAACATCAATCTCAGATTTTTCTTCAATTGAACAGTTTTTCCACTAATCTTTCTAGATTTTCACTATTTTTCTAGATTTGTTTCAGATGTTTGTGCATCCTGGTGATTTTCAGTAATTTTGCACAAGTCGCTTTCTAAATTTTCATGTTTTCCCCTAAAATCAGTGAAATCAGCAACATTTTTGTCACGATGAATTGAATCAGTTGAATTCAGTGAAATTCAGCAGAGTGCGCAAAAATCAATGAAAAGTCTGAAAAATCAGTGACAATCTAAAAAAACCCAGCGTGTGATGTGACAGAAATCATCTGGTCTCTGAGAGAACTTTTCCAGCAACAAACACCAACTCTTGTTCTTGTGATCCTGAGAGGTGATCGTTACCCACTGGACCAGACCCTCAGCTCTGTAATAACCTGTGTATTCTTTTTATTATGAAATTCCTCCAATTTTTCCTATTGTTGCTGGGGAAATCCTCAGAATCCAGATGATTTAGGTCCTATCAATCTCTGGTTTTTTTTTTAATATTTTCACTGATTTTCCTACATTTTTACTAATTTTCAAGATTTTTACAAATATTTGTGCATCTTAGTGATTTTCTGTATTTTCACTTAAGTCGCTTTCTATTTTTTCAGGTTTTCCCCTAAAATCAGTGAAATCAGCAACATTTTTGTCACATGGATTTGAATCAGTTGAATTCAGTGAAAATCCCCAGAATTCAGAAAAAAATCTGTGAAAATCTGGAAAAATCTATTAAAATCTAGACAAGTCAGTAAAAAAAAATCAATGACACTCTAAAAAAATCAGCAAATGATGTAGAATAAATGATTTGGACTCTGAGCAAGCTCAATCGGCACCAAATTTGTGTCCAGCTCTATTGATGTTGGGAGTAGAATTTTAACCACTGGACCAGTCCCTCAGCTGTGTGGGAGCCGGCAAATTCTATTTATTACTACACTGACCCCCATGACTGTCAAATTAATGACTATTGGGTGTATATGACAGTAGTTAGAATGTGCTCTTTAGTAATGACTGAGTAACTGGCCTGGTGGGCAGCAGTTCTACCAATGGTCCTCGCTTCATAGGTTCAACTCCTGCTATTAGGAGAGTAGATATATGCAGAATTAATTATTGTTTTTAGGGATAACATGAGAGCCCAGATTTAGTTCACATCTATCTCTGATTTTTCGTCACAAACATTTTTTTTTTACCTTTTTGTTTTTCTACATTTACACTATTTTTCTAGATTTTCACTATTTTTCTACATTTGACTCAGATATTTGTGCATCCTGGTGATTTTCAGTAATTTTTCACGAGTCACTTTCTAAATTTTCATATTTTCCCCCAAAATCAATGAAATCAGCATCATTTTTGTCACGATGAATCAGTTGAATTCAGTGAAAATCAGCAGAGTGCACAAAAATCAGTGAAAATCAATTAAAAAAAATCTGAACAATCAATGACAAAAAAAAATCAGCATATGATGTGAAAGAAATCATTTGGTCTCGGAGAGAACTTGTCCGGACACAAACAAAAACTTTTGTTTGTCTTGGTCTATTGATGCTGGGAGTAGAATGTTACCCACTGGACCAGACCCTGAGCTCTGGAATAACCTGTGTATTCTATATATTATGAAATTCCTCCCATTTCCCTATTGTTGCTGGGGAAATCCTCAGAGTCCAGATGATTTAGGTCCCATCAATCTGTTTTTTTTTAAATATTTCTACTGATTTTTCTTAATTTTCAAGATTTTTACAGATATTTGTAATTAGTGACTTTCAGTAATTTCACTTTTTCAAGTTTTCTCCTAAAATCAGTGAAATCAGCAACATTTTTGTCACATTGATTTGAATCAGTTGAATTCAGTGAAAATCCAAAACAATCAGTGAAAATATAGAAAAAAAATAATGAAAAATCGAGAACAAGTGGCAATTTTAAAAAAAAAATCAGCATATGATGTGAAAGAAATCATCTGGTCTCTGAGAAAAATTCCCTCCCAACAAACACCAACTCTGCATGGTATTAGACTATTGATGCTGGGTGTTGAACTTTAACCACTGGACCAGACCCTCAGCTGCACAGGAACCTGAGAATTCTATTTATTATTACACTGACACCCCATATATAGGAAGGAGAGAAGTCCGGCTTTCAGGATCGCGCTGTTCCAGTCCAAAGTTCACAAGGAGTTAATCCAAGGACCAAGCAGTGATTATAACTTTCTTTTTATTCCAAAAACTCAGTGAGTTTTGGAAACAAGTCCTGTGAACCGATGAGGCTAAAATAGAACTCCTCTTTGGTCACAATGATCAAAGGTATGTGTGGAGAAAAAAGGGGCACAGAATTTCAGGAAAAGAACATCTCACCAACCATTAAGCATTGCAGTGGATCAATCATGCTTTGGTTTGTGTTCTAGGGAATGGCATGGGTGACATTGAACGGGTACAGAGAAGAATGGAGCCAATGAAATTTCAACAAATTCTTGATGCAAACAACAACATCTTTAAAAAGCTGAAGTTGAAAAGAGGATGGCTTCTACAAATGGATAATGATCCTAAACAAAGGTCAAAATCCACAATACACTACCTCAAAAGGCAAAAGCCGAAGGGTTTACAATGGCCGTCACAGTCCCCTGATCTGAACATCATTGAAAATCTGTGGATAGACCTCAAAATAGCAGTGCATGCAAGAAGGCCCAGGGATCTCACAGAACTGGAAGAATTATCCAAGGAAGAATGGATGGAAACAAAAATTGAAAGACCCTTGTCTGGCTACAAAAAGCGTTTACAAGCTGTGATACGTTCAAAAGTGGGTGCTACTAGGTACTAACTATGCAGGGTCCCAATACTTTAGCATGGGCCCATTTTCCAATTTGTAAAATGTAAAAGATCAAAATATATATAAAGATGAGCATATACATGCCACTCTGTACCATATGGCACTAGTAGTTTTTATATTAGTTTTCTCAATCCCATCATACTGTAGACCAAAACAGTCTAATTATTTTTTGCAGAAATTGTTCTTCTGGAATATGGTGAACCGTAATTACTATGGAAGTCAGCTAGCTCTCATTACTTCCAAAGACGTTTATGCCTCATTCAGATGTCAGATTTTTCTGTATACGAGAAAATCGTTTTGATTATTCTGATCAGACTGATCAGAGTGTGGTACGAGTGTCATGCGGTTTTCTCATGAGTATAGAAAATGAATAAAATACATACATTTCTCCAACTTCTCCATTCTGACAGTCCGTGAAAATCAGACCACACTCATCCGAGTTTGATCTGAGCGCAGTCCGATTTTTTTCATGGACCCATTGACTTGCATTGTCTATTCTGATCCAACTCTCAGATCAAAAACATGTCGCCGATATTTTCCGCAGACCATTTGGCGGGAGGAAAAGCTTGGACATGTGAATGGCCCCATAGACCATCATAAATCACGGACATCACACATACCTAAAAAATGGACATTATGTTGTACTGGCAACATGACAATGACTTTTAGTTGAACAACATTCACAGTAAAATCAGAGTTTATGAACCGACATGCAATATGAACTATTGAACAAGTTAAAGGAAAATAAATTAAAAAATTGCTACCATTGCTTAGTACTATCGTAGCATTTTACTTACAAGCAAATTTTGAGATTGCTATGTGTTCGTGATAACAAAGAATTCACAATGAACATCGAATGAGCCAAAGTTACTGTGGATCCCTAGGGTCTAGAGTCAGTCACACAGTGCGCTAGTTGCACAATGATAATTTCATATTTCAATGTTGATGTCTGTAGCAAACAACTGAAAATAAGTCATAGATAAAAAAAAAAATGCACGTAAATGTGTCACTTTATATGCTAATAACTTTTATAAATATTAGATTTTTTTTCATGACACATTGCACTTTATGTTAGTCAATTTGGGCTGAAATATTTTGCATTTGTTTCAAAAACTATTTGAAATTTGCTGGAAAAATTACAATTTTTAAAATTTGAATTTATATTTTCTAAAGTTTGTGTCTACAAATACCACAAAAAAATCGTTAACTATTAACATTTCAAACATGTACCATATATCTACCTTCTACTGGCATTTTTTTAAACATTCTTTTGTTTTATATTTTTATGAATGTTAGAAAACTTAAAAGTTTGGTGGCACTTTTTTAGATTTTCAAGGATCTTGTTAGAGATAAATTCACTTTTGAAGTGACTTTGAGGGGAATATAAAGCCCCCAAAGTGATGTCTTTTTAATAGGTGCGCCCCTTAAAGTAATGAAAAAAAATTACATTTTCCAGTAACATGCTGATTTAGTCCCAAAATTTTCATTTTAGCAAGTGATAATAGGAGAAAATAGACCCCAAAATTTGTTACACAATTTTCTCAGAGGTGGGTGGAAACTACTGTGCCCATGGCAGATCTCAGAATAGAACAAGCTCTATTTGGAATAGTTTTGCTGGAATAATTTGCAGGTGACATTTGCTGAGGTGCCAAAACATGTCATGTCATCGCGTCAGCTGTGTACCGCCAGAAAGCGCTCCGGAGGCAGAGGCTGAAGCAGGGCGCCTGAGAACGGGACCGAGGTGAGAATGTGATGTTTTTTTGTTTTCTTTTAATGTGTAGGAATTTGGGGGTGAAGATGGGGGTGAACATGGGGAGTCTATGGGGGTGACAGTACATGGGGATTCTATGGGGGTGACAGCACATGGGGATTCTGTGGAGATGACTGCACATGGGGATTCTATGAGGGTGACAGCACATGGGGATTCTATGGGGGTGACAGCACATGGTGATTCTATGGGGATGAACATGGTGATTCTGTGGGGGTGACAGCCCATGGGGATTCTATGGGGGGTGGACATGGGGATTCTATTGGGTGACAGCACATGGGGGTGACAGCATATGAGGATTCTATGGGGTGACAGCACATGGGGATTCTATGGGGGTGGACATGGGGATTCTATGGGGGTGACAGCACATGGGGATTCTATGGGAGTGACAGCACATGGGGATTCTATGGGGGGGTGACATGCTGCACATGGGGATTCTATGGGGGTGACATTCTGCACATGGGGAGGCTATGGGAAGGCTGTATACTGTCATGCAATATACAGTTGTGGCCAAAAGTATTGACACCCCTGCAATTCTGTCAGATAATACTCAGTTTCTTCCTGAAAATGATTGCAAACACAAATTCTTTGGTATTATTATCTTCATTTAATTTGTCTTAAATGAAAAAACACAAAAAGAATTGTCCTAAAGCCAAATTGGATATAATTCCACACCAAACATAAAAAAGAGGGTGGACAAAAGTATTGGCACTGTTCGAAAAATCATGTGATGCTTCTCTAATTTGTGTAATTAACAGCACCTGTAACTTACCTGTGGCACCTACCAGGTGTTGGCAATAACTAAATCACACTTGCAGCCAGTTGACCTGGATTAAAGTTGACTCAACCTCTGTCCTGGGTCCTTGTGTGTACCACATTGAGCATGGAGAAAAGAAAGAAGACCAAAGAACTGTCTGAGGACTTGAGAAACCAAATTGTGAGGAAGCATGAGCAATCTCAAGGCTACAAGTCCATCTCCAAAGACCTGAATGTTCCTGTGTCTACCGTGCGCAGTGTCATCAAGAAGTTTAAAGCCCATGGCACTGTGGCTAACCTCCCTAGATGTGGACGGAAAAGAAAAATTGACAAGAGATTTCAATGCAAGATTGTGCTGATATTGGATAAAGAACCTCGACTAACATCCAAACAAGTTCAAGCTGCCCTGCAGTCCGAGGTTACAACAGTGTCAACCCATACTATCCGTCGGCGTCTGAATGAAAAGGGACTGTATGGTAGGAGATCCAGGAAGACCCCACTTCTTACCCCGAGACATACAAAAGCCAGGCTGGAGTTTGCCAAAACTTACCTGAAAAAGCCTAAAACATTTTGGGAGACTGTTCTCTGGTCAGATGAGACAAAAGTAGAGCTTTTTGGGCAAAGGCATCAACATAGAGTTTACAGGAGAAAAAAAGAGGCATTCAAAGAAAAGAACACGGTCCCTACAGTCAAACATGGCGGAGGTTCCCTGATGTTTTGGGGTTGCTTTGCTGCCTCTGGCACTGGACTGCTTGACCGTGTGCATGGCATTATGAAGTCTGAAGACATAATGTAGGGCCCAGTGTGAGAAAGCTGGGTCTCCCTCAGAGGTCATGGGTTTTCCAGCAGGACAATGACCCAAACACACACTTCAAAAAGCACTAGAAAATGGTTTGAGAGAAAGCACTGGAGACTTCTAAGGTGGCCAGCAATGAGTCCAGACCTGAATCCCATAGAACACCTGTGGAGAGATCTAAAAATGGCAGTTTGGAGAAGGCACCCTTCAAATATCAGGGACCTGGAGCAGTTTACCAAAGTAGAATGGTCTAAAATTCCAGCAGAGCATTGTAAAAAACTCATTGATGGTTACCGGAAGCGGTTGGTCGCAGTTATTTTGGCTAAAGGTTGTGCAACCAAGTGTTAGGCTGAGGGTGCCAATACTTTTGTCTGGCCCATTTTTGGAGTTTTGTGTGAAATGATCAATGTTTTGCTTTTTGATTCATTCTCTTTTGTGTTTTTTCATTTAAGACAAATTAAATGAAGATAATAATACCAAAGAATTTGTGGTTGCAATCATTTTCAGGAAGAAACTGAGTATTATCTGACAGAATTGCAGGGGTGTCAATACTTTTGGCCACAACTGTATAGGGAGGCTGTGTGGGGCTTATGCCGCATATGTAGTAGGCTGTGTAAGGCTCATGCTGCATATGGGGGAGGCTGTGTGGGACTCATGCTGTATATAAGGGGCTGTGGGGGGGTAAAGATATATAGGGGGGTGTCAGCATACATAATTCTGCTTAATAATTCATACAATTAATATTAATAAGTTAATAATGAGTATAATTAATTTCAAGCTATTGGTTCGGCCTCCACAACCTTCATGGTCTCTCATGTGGCCCCTCTGAAAAATTAATTGCCCACCCCTGATAGAGAGTCATTACAAACAGAGTGATTTATTTCAAGTGTTTATTTCTGTTAATGTTAATTATGGCTTACAGCCAATAAAAACCCAAAAGTCATTATCTCAGTAAATTAGAATACTTTATAACACCAGCTTGAAAAATGATTTTAAAATCTGAAATATTGGTCTACTGAAATGTATGTTCAGTAAATGCACTCAATACATGGTCGGGGCTCCTTTTGCATCAATTACTGCATGAATGCGGTGTGGCATGGAGGCGATCAGCCTGTGGCACTGCTGAGGTGTTATGGAAGCCCAGGTTGCTTTGATAGCAGCCTTCAGCTCGTCTGCATTGTTGTGCCTGGTGACTCTCATCTTCCTCTTGACAATACCCAATACCCCAGAGATACTCTATAGGGTTAAGATCAGGCGAGTTTGCTGGCCAATCAAGCACAGTGATACTGTTGTTTTTAAACCAGGTATTGGCACTTTTGGCAGTGTGGACAGGTGCAAAGTCCTGCTGGAGAATGAAATTTCCATCTCCAAAAAGCTTGTCAGCAGAGGGAAGCATGAAGTGCTCTAAAATTTCCTGATAGACAGCTGCGCTGACTTTGGTCTTGATAAAACACAGTGGACCTACATCAGCAGATGACATGGCTCCCCAAACCATCACTGATTGTGGAAACTTCACACTAGACCTCAAGCAGTTTGGATTGTGTGACTTTCCATTCTTCCTCCAGACTCTGGGACCTTGATTTCCAAATGAAATGCAACATTTACTTTCATCTGAAAACAACACCACTGAGCAACAGTCCAGTTCTTTTTCTCCTTGGCCCAGGTAAGATGCTTCTGGCGTTGTCAATTGGTCATGAGTGGCTTGACACAATGAATAAGACACTTGTAGCCCATGTCCTGGATACATCTGTGTGTGGGGGCTCTTGAAGCAATGACTCCAGCAGCAGTCCACTCCTTGAGAATCTCCCTCAAATTTTTGAATGACCTTTTCTTAACAATCCTTTCTAGGCTGCGGCTATCCCGATTGCTTGTGCATCTTTTTTTACCACATTTTTTCTTCCACTCAACATTCCATTAATCTGCTTGGATACAGCACTCTGTGAACAGCCAGCTTCTTTAGCAATGACCGTTAGTGGCTTATCCTCCTTGTGGAGTGCGTAAGTGACTGCCTTATGGACATCTGTCAAGTCAGCAGTCTTCCCCACGATTGTGGAGCCTACTGAAACAGACTAAGGGACCTTTTCAAACTCTTAGGAAGCCTTTGCAGGTGTTTTTTGTTAATTATTCTAATTTACTAAGATAATGACTTTTGGGTTTTCATTGGTTGTAAGCCATAATCATCAACAGTAACAGAAATAAATACTTGAAATAGATCACTGTGTAATGACTCTATATAATATATGAGTTTCACTTTTTGTATTGAAGAACTGAAATAAATTATCTTTTTGATGATATTCTAATTTTGTGAGAAGCACCTGTATATACAGATGAAGACAGTATGAAAAGTAAATGGGTAGGGGCCATGGCATTGCCCTCCCTACTTCCACACTAGTCACAGCAAAGGAGCAGAGGCCCTTTTTACTTCAGCACTGGTTACCGCAGCACCCATTCCTACTTCCCCACTAGTCACAGTAGATCCCCTTTTACTTTACCAATAGTCACAGCAGTGCTCCTTCCTACCCCACCACTACTCACAGAAGCGCCCCTTCCTTCTTCCCCACTACCCACAGAAGCACCCTTTCCTTCTTCCCCACTACTCACAGAAGCGCCCCTTCCTTCTTCCCCACTACTCACAGAAGCGCCCCTTCCTTCTTCTCCACTGCTCACAGAAGCACCCCTTCCTTCTTCCCCACTACTCACAGAAGCACCCCTTCCTTCTCCACTATTCACAGAAGTGCTCCTTCTTTCTTCCCCACTAGTCACAGAAGCACCCCTTCCTTCTTCCCCACTAGTCACAGAAGCACCCCTTCCTTCTTCCCCACTACTCACAGAAGCGCCCCTTCCTTCCCCACTATTCACAGAAGCGACCCTTCCTTCCCCACTAGTGACAGAAGCGCCCTTTCCTTCTTCACCACTACTCACAGAAGCGCCCCTTCCTTCTCCACTACTCACAGAAGTGCTCCTTCTTTCTTTACCACTAGTCACAGAAGCGCCCTTTCCTTCTTCACCACTACTCACAGAAGCGCCCCTTCCTTCTTCTCCACTACTCACAGAAGTGCTCCTTCTTTCTTTACCACTAGTCACAGAAGCGCCCCTTCCTTCTTCCCCATTAGTCACAGTAAAACCCCTTTTTTATTTACCCCTGATTACAGAAGCGCCCCTTCCTTCTTCCCCACTAGTCACACAAGCGCCCCTTCCTTCTTCCCTACTACTCACAGAAGCTCCCCTTCCTTCTTCCCCACTACTCACAGAAGTGACCCTTCTTTCTTCCCCACTACTCACAGTAGCTCCCCTTCCTTCTTCCCCAATAGTCACAGAAGCGCCCCTTCCTTCTTCCCCACTACTCACAGAAGCACCCCTTCCTTCTTCCCCACTAGTCACAGAAGCGCCCCTTCCTACCTCCCCACTACTCACAGAAGCGCCCCTTCCTACTTCCCTACTTCTCACAGAAGCACCCCTTCCTTCTTCCCCACTAGTCACAGAAGCGCCCCTTCCTTCTTCCCCACTAGTCACAGAAGCGCCCCTTCCTACCTCCCCACTGCTCACAGAAGCGCACCTTCCTTCTTCCCCACTACTCACAGAAGCTCCCCTTCTTTCTTCCCCACTAGTCGCAGAAGCTCCCCTTCTTTCTTCCCCACTAGTCACAGAAGCGCCCCATCCTTCTTCCCCCCTAGTCACAGAAGCACCCCTTCCTTCTTCCCCATTAGTCACAGTAAAACTCCTTTTTTATTTATCCCTGATTACAGCAGCGCCCCTTCTTTCTTCCCCTTTTCCCCACTACTCACAGAAGTGCCCCTTCCTTCTTCCCCACTAGTCACAAAAGCTCCCCTTCCTTCTTCCCCACTACTCACAGAAGCGCCCCTTCCTTCCCCACTATTCACAGAAGCGCCCCTTCCTTCCCCACTAGTCACAGAAGCGCCCTTTCCTTCTTCACCACTACTCACAGAAGCGCCCCTTCCTTCTTCTCCACTACTCACAGAAGTGCTCCTTCTTTCTTTACCACTAGTCACAGAAGTGCCCCTTCCTTCTTCCCCATTAGTCACAGTAAAACCCCTTTTTTATTTACCCCTGATTACAGAAGCGCCCCTTCTTTCTTCCCGTTTTTCCCACTACTCACAGAAGTGCCCCTTCTTCCACACTACTCACAGAAGCGCCCCTTCCTTCTTCCCCACTAGTCACAGAAGCACCCCTTCCTTCTTACCCACTACTCATAGAAGCTCCCCTTCTTTCTTCCCCACTAGTCAAAGAAGCTCCCTTTCTTTCTTCCCCACTAGTCACAGAAGCGCCCCTTCCTTCTTCCCCATTAGTCACAGGAAAACCACTTTTTTATTTATCCCTGGTTACAGCAGCGCCCCTTCTTTCTTCCCCACTACTCATAGAAGTGCTCCTTCTTTCTTCCCCACTAGTCACAGAAACGCCCCTTCTTTCTTCCCCACTACTCATAGAAGTGCTCCTTCTTTCTTCCCCACTAGTCACAGAAACACCTCTTCCTTCTTCCCCATTACTCACAGAAACGCCCCTTCCTTCTTCCCCATTACTCACAGAAGCGCCTCTTCTTTCTTTCCCACTACTCACAGATGCTCCCCATCCTTCTTCCCCACTACTCACAGAAGTGACCCTTCTTTCTTCCCCACTACTCACAGAAGCTCCCCTTTCTTCTTCCCCACTAGTCACAGACGCTCCCCTTCCTTCTTCCCCACTACTCACAGAAGCACCCCTTCCTTCTCCACTACTCACAGAAGTGCTCCTTCTTTCTTCCCCACTAGTCATAGAAGTGCCCCTTCCTTCTACCCCACTAGTCACAGAAGCACCCCTTCCTTCTTCCCCAATACTCACACAAGCACCCCTTCCTTCTCCACTGCTCACAGAAGCGCTCCTTCTTCCCCACTAGTCACAGAAGCGCCCTTCCTTCTTCCCCACTAGTCACAGAAGCGCCCCTTCCTTCCCCACTACTCACAGAAGCGCCCCTTCCTTCTTCCCCACTACTCACAGAAGCGCTCCTTCCTTCTCCACTACTCACAGAAGTGCTCCTTCTTTCTTCCCCACTAGTCATAGAAGTGCCCCTTCCTTCTTCCCCACTAGTCACAGAAGCACCCCTTCCTTCTTCCCCACTACTCACAGAAGCGCCCCTTCCTTGCCCACTATTCACAGAAGCGCCCCTTCCTTCCCCACTAGTCACAGAAGCGCCCTTTCCTTCTTCACCACTACTCACAGAAGCGCCCCTTCCTTCTTCTCCACTACTCACAGAAGTGCTCCTTCTTTCTTTACCACTAGTCACAGAAGCGCCCCTTCCTTCTTCCCCATTAGTCACAGTAAAACCCCTTTTTTATTTACCCCTGATTACAGAAGCGCCCCTTCCTTCTTCCCCACTAGTCACACAAGCGCCCCTTCCTTCTTCCCTACTACTCACAGAAGCTCCCCTTCCTTCTTCCCCACTACTCACAGAAGTGACCCTTCTTTCTTCCCCACTACTCACAGTAGCTCCCCTTCCTTCTTCCCCAATAGTCACAGAAGCGCCCCTTCCTTCTTCCCCACTACTCACAGAAGCACCCCTTCCTTCTTCCCCACTAGTCACAGAAGCGCCCCTTCCTACCTCCCCACTACTCACAGAAGCGCCCCTTCCTACTTCCCTACTTCTCACAGAAGCACCCCTTCCTTCTTCCCCACTAGTCACAGAAGCGCCCCTTCCTTCTTCCCCACTAGTCACAGAAGCGCCCCTTCCTACCTCCCCACTGCTCACAGAAGCGCACCTTCCTTCTTCCCCACTACTCACAGAAGCTCCCCTTCTTTCTTCCCCACTAGTCGCAGAAGCTCCCCTTCTTTCTTCCCCACTAGTCACAGAAGCGCCCCATCCTTCTTCCCCCTAGTCACAGAAGCACCCCTTCCTTCTTCCCCATTAGTCACAGTAAAACTCCTTTTTTATTTATCCCTGATTACAGCAGCGCCCCTTCTTTCTTCCCCTTTTCCCCACTACTCACAGAAGTGCCCCTTCCTTCTTCCCCACTACTCACAGAAGTGCCCCTTCCTTCTTCCCCATTAGTCACAGTAAAACCCCTTTTTTATTTACCCCTGATTACAGAAGCTCCCCTTCCTTCTTCCCCACTAGTCACACAAGCGCCCCTTCCTTCTTCCCTACTACTCACAGAAGCTCCCCTTCCTTCTTCCCCACTACTCACAGAAGTGACCCTTCTTTCTTCCCCACTACTCACAGTAGCTCCCCTTCCTTCTTCCCCAATAGTCACAGAAGCGCCCCTTCCTTCTTCCCCACTACTCACAGAAGCACCCCTTCCTTCTTCCCCACTAGTCACAGAAGCGCCCCTTCCTACCTCCCCACTACTCACAGAAGCGCCCCTTCCTACTTCCCTACTTCTCACAGAAGCACCCCTTCCTTCTTCCCCACTAGTCACAGAAGCGCCCCTTCCTTCTTCCCCACTAGTCACAGAAGCGCCCCTTCCTACCTCCCCACTGCTCACAGAAGCGCACCTTCCTTCTTCCCCACTACTCACAGAAGCTCCCCTTCTTTCTTCCCCACTAGTCGCAGAAGCTCCCCTTCTTTCTTCCCCACTAGTCACAGAAGCGCCCCATCCTTCTTCCCCCCTAGTCACAGAAGCACCCCTTCCTTCTTCCCCATTAGTCACAGTAAAACTCCTTTTTTATTTATCCCTGATTACAGCAGCGCCCCTTCTTTCTTCCCCTTTTCCCCACTACTCACAGAAGTGCCCCTTCCTTCTTCCCCACTACTCACAGAAGTGCCCCTTCCTTCTTCTCCACTAGTCACAGAAGCGCCCCTTCCTTCTTCCCCACTACTCATAGAAGCTCCTCTTCTTTCATCCCCACTAGTCAAAGAAGCTCCCCTTCTTTCTCCCCCACTAGTCACAGAAGCGCCCCTTCCTTCTTCCCCACTAGTCACAGTAAAACCCCTTTTTTATTTACCCCTGGTTACAGCACCGCCCCTTCTTTCTTCCCCACTACTCATAGAAGTGCTCCTTCTTTCTTCCCAACTACTCAAAGAAGCACCCCTTCCTTCTTCCCCATTACTCACAGAAGCGCCCCTTCCTTCTCCATTACTCACAGAAGCGCCCCTTCCTTCTTCCCCACTACTCACAGACGCTCCCCATCCTTCCCCACTACTCACAGAAGTGACCCTTCTTTCTTCCCCACTACTCACAGAAGCGCCCCTTCCTTCTCCACTACTCACAGAAGTGCTCCTTTCTTCCCCGCTAGTCATAGAAGTGCCCCTTCCTTCTTCCCCACTAGTCACAGAAGCGCCCCTTCCTTCTTTCCCACTACTCACAGAAGCTCCCCTTCTTTCTTCCCCACTAGTCACAGAAGCTCCCCTTCTTTCTTCCCCACTAGTCACAGAAGCGCCCCTTCCTTCTTTCCCACTACTCACAGAAGCTCCCCTTCTTTCTTCCCCACTAGTCACAGAAGCTCCCCTTCTTTCTTCCCCACTAGTCACAGAAGCGCCCCTTCCTTCTTCCCCATTAGTCACTGTAAAACGCCTTTTTTATTTACCCCTGGTTACAGCAGCGCCCCTTCTTTCTTCCCCACTACTCATAGAAGTGCTCCTTCTTTCTTCCCCACTAGTCACAGAAACGCCCCTTCTTTATTCCCCACTACTCATAAAAGTGCTCCTTCTTTCTTCCCGACTAGTCACAGAAACGCCTCTTCCTTCTTCCCCACTACTCACAGAAGCGCCCCTTCCTTCTTCCCCACTACTCAAAGAAGCGCCCCTTCCTTCTTCCCCACTACTCACACAAGTGACCCTTCTTTCTTCCCCACTACTCACAGAAGCGCCCCTTCCTTCTTCCCCACTAGTCACAGAAGCGCCCCTTCCTTCTTCCCTACTAGTCACAGAAGCGCCTCTTCCTACCTCCCCACTACTCACGGAAGCGCTCCTTCCTATTTCCCAACTACTCACAGAAGCTCCCCTTCCTTCTTCCCCACTAGTCACAGAAGCTCCCCTTCTTTCTTCCCCACTACTCACAGAAGCTCCCCTTCCTTCTTCCCCACTAGTCACAGAAGCGCCCCTTCCTTTTTTCCCCACTATCCACAGAAGTGCCTCTTCCTTCTTCCCCACTACTCACAGAAGCACCCCTTCCTACTTCCCCATTAATCACAGAAAAACTCCTTTTTTATTTACCCCTGGTTATAGCAGCACCCCTTCCTATCTTCCCCACTAGTCCAAGCAGGGCCCCATTTGTCTTTGCCACAGGTCCCAGAAGCCCACACCTGCCTCCTGTGTAGTCACAGCTGCTGCTTTTCTAGCAGCCATTAAAGCAGCAAAGTATCTCTAGATACCAAGCAGGGCTTCATGACACCAGGATTCCTATATATTAAAAATTATTTGGATCCTGTCAGGTGATTTATTTTGAAACCTTACATACAGCACAAGTTGTATATTGGCTCCCATGGAGTCTTTTCGTTGAGGAAGCTACACTACATATCTGTATTTTTGTTCATAAGAGCCTAAACATATCTGTAGCTATAATGTACTTCAGCTTACCATACACCCTGAGGCAGTTCTATGTGTTGCCACAGAAGGGCGCTGCTGAGCTATTTTGCTATATTCTAGAGTCATTCATGAAAATCACCAGTTATCACAGACATTAGTACAAAGAAGAAGTTTCGCCATATCAAAACTTTGTGCGACTATAGCCAGAATGAAATCCCATCCAGCGATGGCAGCACTATAAATAACCATCTTGCACGACATCAGTTTGCTGCAGATTCCCATCAGAGACTTTGTCACAAATCTTAGTAATTATTCTTTCTTCTCTACTCAATTCATGTATCAGAAAGTAGAAGAGGATAATGCCTCTCTTGTTTCTCGGCTCAAGCTGTCTGAAATAAGGAGTCTTTCTATTTATATCCAGCCATAATTTCTCATTCCTTCTGATCAAGCAGCAGAATAGGAAACGCAGATTATGGGCTTTCACCGCACAGAAAGTTCTTTTATGGGGTACGGTCTCGACAACTCTCCCCCCTCTGCCTTTATAGTAGATGACCTTCCCACATGCCCCCAACTTGAACACCCACACTCTTCACTCATTGCCGATTTCTTCTTGGCGTGTCCGGCTCTTTTCTTTTGCACATTACCCAGTCTGGACATGTTTAATAAATACTATTCCAATAATCTTGAAATATTTTACTTTTTCTATGAGGTCCAGAACATTAATCCTTCTGGCCATTGTCATTTCTACCAATTCTATGGCCTTCGCAGCAAGAACCACTACACTATATATCTGCAGCGGTAGCAGCAGGTCCTTTATATTTTACCATCCTTACAAAAAATTTAGCAAAAATAAATAGTTCAAGCAAACACAAGATACTTTGTAATTTATATTATCACAGAAATACGCTTTTTTTTCGTCACTTATGACACATCTCTACTCCCCACTTCCTTCTCAACTCATCAATCACTCTGGAAAAACAGCACAAATCTGTCTTCGTTAAATCAAAATAAACAGCCAGCTCGCTAAAGGATCAGGTTAAAATTGCCTGTTAAAGTATATAGAGATGGAAAAAGGAGAGGGTAAAGTACAGTAAGACTCAGGCAGAGAAACGCACAGATCGTGCTACAGCTTTCTAGCAAGCTGGATTCACATCTGCACTGCTCAGTATTGCTGTATAATGTCCTCCATGTTGCTACTGCTTTTGAGCCTCTGCTAAATTAAGACGGAGCAGCATGAATTCCTCTGGCTTGTGTTTTACCCACTCCTGGTTTTGGCTTACAAAGACTGAGGAAAACCTCACCACATACTCATGTGCAAGTGGTCTTATAGGTTGTTTGTTCACCTTCCACTAGGGCAATGACTCTAAACCAGGGTTCCCCAACTCCAGTCCTCAAGGCCCACCAACAGGTCATGTTTTCAGGATTTCCTTTGTATTGAACAGGTGAAGCAATTATCACCTGAGCAATACAGAGGAAGTCCTGAAAACATGATCTGTTGGTGGGCCTTGAGGACTGGAGTTGGGGAACCCTGCTCTAAACAGTCTGCCAGATCTACAGCATGATGGTTTAGATTGAAGCATATTCGTGTGTGTGAATGGCCCAGTCACAGTCCAGACCTAAATCTCCATTGAGAATCATGACCATTGACAAATTCTTGCTACTTTGCGTTGGTCTCACATAAAATCTCAATAAAGTACATTCAATTTTCTTTGTGCAATATGAAAAAATGTTGAAAAGTTCATGGGGTATGGATACTTTTCAAGTCACTGTATATCCCACTCTTCAGCATATACTATTGTAGGAAAAGTCCATTTATACGTATTTCTTTTTACACTAACTCCTTTATAAATCCGGCACATGGTTACCAGCTGACATCACGAACTATAATGGGATGTCGATGTGGATCAATGTGTAATCCGGAAAGGGATCAGTCAAGAGAAAGCCACTCACCGCCCTACAATTCAGCTGAACTTTCCCTGCTTAGTTCTGTTCCTCTGCAATGAATTGCACATATTTCCAGAAATCTGCTCACATGAATGTGTACTACTCATCATTACAGCAGTGTTTAGAAGAATCCATCTGTTGTCACCATCCTCCATGTGAATACTGGGTCTAGTCACTGTGTGTAAGCGGTATAGAATTTCATGTGGGTGGGAAGCAGTCTGACTGCATAAATGTGAACAAACCCTACATGTTTCAGGAGTTTATCAGAACAATAGAGACTAATGAGGAGACATTCTCCCAGTATTTTAGATCTAAGTTCACACCGGCAGATTAAAAAAAAAAAGAATGCACTTGGGCAAATCATCAAGAGCCACTGCTGGCAGCTCCCTGTGCAATTACTGAGAAATTACATCCCAGATGTGCTTGATGGGAGACAAATCTGGAGACGCTGCAGGCCAAGGAAGCAACATTTTGGCCATGCAAGCTGCTCATAGTAGCACAAGAAAAATTTGGCTCAGTGTTGTCATCTTTGAAAATGGCCCTTAGGACACTTTGCAGAAATGGACAAACCACTGGTTATAATATTGAATCATTCTGTACTGAAAACATGCTACCACGGCCTGCAGCGTCACTGAACTTGTCTCCCATCGAGCACATCTGGGATGTCATTGGTCAGAAATTGGTCAGGGAGCTGCCAGCAGCGGATCTTGATGATTTCTCCAAGTGTATTTAGTGCGGCAGAACATTGATCAGACATCCAATAACAGCTTCATTGGTAGAAACTGAGGTGTGTAATTTTAGTGCTGAAAAATATGTTAAATTGTTTCGCCATTGTAAGCTGGGTTTGTGGTTTCCAAATGTTTTTGGCTGATTTCTCAATTGTGACTTTTTCAAAAGTAGCAACATTTTTTTTCCTAATTGGTCTCCCCTTGATGATTTTTTTTCATAAATGCCAGATATTTGACTGGAAATGTTTGCACTATTTCATGAACTGTTATTTTCTTTTTTTGCCCTTAAAAAGTTGCAAGAAAGGCTCAAGGCAAAAGAGCATTTTTATTATTTTGTGCATGATCCGCGTGTACCGTTTTGATGATTTTGGTGCAAAAAACTGTTGGAAAATATTGCAAGACAAAAAAAAAAAAAGAAAATTGACTTAAAAAAGACAAATGATGAATCGGGCTCTATGTGTTTTGCAGGAAAATTGAGGATGTGGCTACAAACACATAGGAAGCCATTGTACTCAGAAGAACATGAGCAAAGGTGAAGCTGCTGAATGTATTGTCACAGAAGACGGAAAATTATCCCTGGGCTTGTTTCTATCCACAAAACTAATAGTTAACAAGCCTGAATGTGAGCCAACTGGCTCTGCCGCCTCCATTCTTGGCTGCTGGAGGGGTCAGTAGAAGCATTGTTCTCCTGTGAAATGTGTAACTTGGACCCTGCTAACCTGGAGAAGAAGAACCTGCTTTGTGACATTAGCAGGTGTGACTGACAGGGAGGATCAGCAATGGCATGTAGTTACCACGACTAGTCTTATCGGCGCATAAACCTTGCTATATGAAATTCCAGCTCTACTAATGCATCACAATGCTCGGCTCATGGCGGGAGAATGAGCTTAGTACTTATGTGTATGAAGGAGAGCTCCGTCGCTTTTCAACAGCAAATCTGCAAGATGTCACTTCTTATAATTAGTGATGAGTACAAGTGCTCGTTACTCGAGTTTGCCGAGGGTGCTCAGGTATGCACCGAAGATCGCGGGAGCTTGAGTGACATGTTCGAGTCCGCGTGGCCGCATAACAGACAGCCACAAAACATGGGGGATTGTCCGACAAACACGGGCAATCCCCACGTTTTGTGGCTAAGGGCTCATACTCATTTGCGAGAGACTCGCACGAGAACACGGCACAGCTGCCGGCACTGGGACCAGAGCGTGCGGCTACATAGAAATACATGTAGCTGCACGCTCCGGTCCCAGTGCCGGCAGCTGTGCCAGGTTTTCAGGCGAGAGACTCGCACAAGAATCGTGCGAGTCTGTCGCAAGTGAGTATGAGCCCTAACAGCCACGTAATATGCAACCGTGGGAATTCGAATATAATATACAAGCACCCGCAATACTCTGTGCATACCCAAGCAAACTCCAGTAACGAGCTCTTGGGCTCATCACTACTTATAAACTTAAGGGCCTGTCACACTAAGCGATATCGCTAGCAATATCGCTATAACTTGTGACGTTATAGCGATATTGCTAGCGATATCGCTGTGTGTGATACTTACCTACGACCCGCTCCCCCACTGGTTATCGCTGATCGCGCAAGAACGTCCTGGACCGCTTCTCGTCGTCAGCTTCCTGCGGCGCTTCCTGTGGAGAGACGAGCGATGAGCGTGGAGCCGGGCGGGAGGACGTCAGGATTGCCTAGTGTGACAGGTAAGTAGCGACCCCCGACCCCTGCGATGTCGCTGGTGAGATCTGCCTGTGTGGCAGCTCACTAGCGACCACTTAGCGATGTACCAGCGATCCTGACCGCGTCATATCGCTGGTCGGGATCGCTGGTACATCGCTAAGTGTGACAGTACCTTTAAAATTCAAAATCAGTGCAAGATTATTGAATGAAACTGTGTGCAAAGTTATTTTATGTGGCATCATAGTGTTGAAAAAGTATTAGAGCAGAGTTTTCCTTCAAGGTCCATATTCGAAGAGCATTTTGCATCTTTATCTTGTAAAATGTCAGGAGTACGAATTGTTCCCAAGTGTGATTCATCTTCAGTATTCAAACACAAAGAAAGAAAAATAAGAAACTAGGTTGCAATTTTTTTACCACAATTTTCCAAAATTATGAGGGAAAAAAACCCAGCATTTTTACTGCAATTTTCGAAAACCTTGACACCCTCCCCCCCATCTTCAAATTAGCAAGTACATTGGATGTGGAAAAGGAAATATCAGGGCTCATTCAGACATCAGTAATTTTTTTTCTCGCATGCAAAAAAAAACAAAAAAAAAAACTGAACAATTTTTATCTGTGTTTTGGATCAGATTTTCATCAGTTTGGTCAGTTTTTACCATCAGAGCTTGGGTATGTTCAAACGTTGCGTTTTTACTCCTTTTATTTTAATGGGCGATAAGCGCTGCAAGAACCGCTGAAATTGACAAGCTGCGTCTTGGCAAAAACACAACCGAGCGAAAAGGATGAGCATATGCATGAGATTTCAGAAATCTTATTCAGGTGGCGCTGTATATTTTAAGCACCAAATTCGCAGCAAAAAAAAGCCTTATTTTTTTTCTACTACGCAAACAAAAAATAAAACTGATGTTAGTTTCTCAAACTTCTCCCGTCTGCGATGAACAGACATCGCACAAATGGCATCCAAATTTTTCATCGGCCCATAGACTTGCATTGGCGCGTTTGATCCGTGACTCAGATGTCTCCGTGCCTTGGTGCGGACAGCTCGGCCCGTAAAAATACAAAAACATGTGCACAACCCCATAGACTACAATGCACGCATATAATGGAGACCGCACTCCCGGTCATCCGATGTCAACCAGAACGCACTGTGCACTTTGCTATAAGAATGGAAAAACTCCTAGAAGGTAAACCAAAAAATGTGAAAAAGACAACAGTTCCAGGGTCTTTGAAAAATTCATAAAGGGTGGTTTTATTTTTTACCAAAAACATAGTGTGCACCGTTTCGGCTAAGCAATGAGTCTTTCTCAAGCTTAGGCCCCATTGACTGTAGAAACGGAGGTCTGAAGGAGTTTTTCACTCAGTTCTTGAACTTCAGAAGATCCTTTGGAAAGGTTGGAGGAACTGCAGAGAGGTCTGTGAGATCTGGCCCCTTGAAATCATGCTCTAATATCGGATTGTCATCAATGGCCAGATTTTATATATATTAAATATGTATGGAATATCCTAAGAGAGAAAAAAAAGACGTGGTGCTATCTAAGCGTAGTAGTAAGTTTATGTTGTATAAGGAAACCTGCTCACCTGATATTATTGTGCTGCCTCAGGCACAACTCTCGTTTTGGTTTGGATTCAAAAGTGATAGACTGCAGCTATTCCCGGAGAGACGGGAGAAACCGCTTCCAGGAGTTTCCCACAGTGGAACAATCAAAAAATGGAGATCAGGATCAACGCTGCCTTCTGTTGCCACCAGCGAGAAGAGGGTTACGAAATCCAGTGGTCTATAGTTTGGAGGGTCCTTTTGGACACTATTTTTGCAAATCAAAAAGATACCGTCCTTGATTCAATCATGGCAGCAGAAGACAGCACTGACCAGGGTCTATAGGCATTGTTTGCGTAAGATGCACATTCGAATCACTTGGTGTTGAATCAAAATGTTGGATATTTGGCTGTATTACCTCCATGTGATATGGATCTATGGTATGGAGCCTACAGAATTCTGAGTCTATCTAACATTACTCATGATTTAGTTAAGAGATACAAAGTTTTATTGTAACAGACGTAGTGAGAATTGATCATGAATAATCCGGGCACAATACAGGCCATGCTGAACGAGATAGGTATTCTCCATAGTAGCTCCATAGTAGAAATGCTGGTAGATACGGAATCAGTGGCTCACACTACAGGACAACGGGGTCTAATCTTGGAAAATAAAGTCATCCACGTGCTTTTATACAACTTGGTCTCATTTGCTAATGTTCCAATTAGGAAATCTGCCAATTACTTTATTGAAAGATTATACTGCCTTACACTGCAACAGTCAGACCATAAAGGTAAGAATCATTGACCGATATGAACATGTACTATATTAAATACCATTTCTTTGTAAATTGGTTCTTTATTACAATGTAAATATAAACAGAATAACAAAAATATGACAAAAATAGAATTATTTTATGTACCAGGATAAGATTCATTTAGACTGATCAATATGCAAAATCAAAAATACCATGAAGGGAATCACATGCAGTTAAAGAAAGTCTGTCAGACGCTCAGTGCACCCTTGGTGTGGCCAAATAGCTCAGTTCCCACCTATCTATGCCCTTCCCTGACTCACGTAAAGTCAGAACTGTCAATCAGGGAAGAGGTAGATGGATAAATAAGAAGATGGGAAGGTGCACTGAATGATTTGGCCACACCTAGGGTGCACTCAGCTATTTGGCCACACCGAGGGTGCACTTAGAGTCTGTGCTTAGTTTCAACAGTTATTTTCTGCTGAAAGAAGTGCAGAGAGGACCAAGTAAACAATGCCCAAATCCCTTTTGTTATTGAGTGTTTCTAAGTATAAAGTAGCTTGTAGAGGAATACTATTTTGGGTATGAAGGAATTAAAACTTTTACAAGAGAATCATCATTTTTAATACCGTAAGTGTTGGTTTACCTGGGGTAGGTGGCAGATGCAGATATCAGGTTTCTTCAAGCCCTAGTAGTGTTTTGTAATTGTAAAAACACCAAATTCCAGCATATATCACCATCCCTACAGGACTTAAAAGATGTAAAAATAGGCTGCGATCTGACAACTCCGCTCCTTTAACGTTCTAATAGACAAGATGGAAATATCCTAAAGGAATTTCCTGGTCTTAATTAAAAATTCCCGGTGGAGAGCCATTCTAATAAGAGAAGCTATATTCACCAGGGACATCCACTCACCATTGCAGCGCTGCCACTTCGGACTGCATGCGCAGTCAAGACCACCAGCCGTGTGCAGTCTGTGGCTATTGATGGTCCAATAGAGACTAGTGAAGTAGCAGTGCTGGAGCATAGCTTCTTTTATGTGAAGGACTTCCCAGTTTTTTTGTTAAACTGGAATATCCTTTCATGTTTAAATTCCAAATTGATTATTGTAATGCATTTTCAGGCTGCACCACGGCATAACAGCGTCCATCACCAATATGTGATTAGGTGTAAAGCCACATTCAGACATCAGTGACTTCACATATGCAGAACATGGTCCGAACGTCATCAGTATTTTGGATCAGTTTCATTAGTGTTTGGATTTTACCATCAGTTTTTTTTATGAGTATTGGTAAATACATTACAAAACCTCTACTATACATCACAATGTTAAATCACAGATCGCACACAAATTGCTCACTGATCTCATCCATAATTTTCACGGACCCATAGATTTGTATAGGCTATTTTTTGTCGCAATGCAGATCAAAAACAGAAACGTCTCCGTGAATTTTTTCTTAGTGGTCACGTAGTCCATAAACTGCAATGTGTATCTGTTCTATCTGTAAAAATTACAGACACAACAAATATGTGAAAAATGGACTTCTGAGTGAGGCCTAAGTGTAGAAAGGCATGGAGAACTCACAATAAGTGGATATTTCCTTGACTCCTGTAGGTCTCAGTTTACTCTGTAGCGCTGCCCACTGAGCCACGGAACTTTGCCAAGCATAGGTTAAACAAATTAGGTAACGATAATGCGCAAAGATTAAAGGGAACCAGTCATCCCGCTAAACCTGCAGATATTGGCAGCACCCAGGAGAAAATTAACTTTATGCCGCTCATAGCACTGGCCTTGGCACTTTTACTGACAGCTGGTTCTGCAGTGCATCAGTACGGCGTCCGGGCACCTTCCTAACGCTATAACCTAAAGATTTACCCCATATCTGCAGATCAATAGTGTTATTCAAAGGGCCAATTTCCCTTTAAAACTGGCAAAGTCAACCAACCCACTGGTGTCGAAATCAGAATGGTCTCTGAACCTGTACCAAATTGGTCATCCTGGCCGAGACTCATTCATCAACCTGTTCCAATTTTAGTCTAAAAATTAGACATGATCAGCACGTCCGCACCGACGGTTACAGACATTTTATTCATTCATGATTTAAAACAAACACTAAATATTCAGAGTGGTGATTTTCTATAAATGCAGCATGGCATTTTCACTCTTCTGGTTTTTGAGATGGGGTTAGGAAGAGGTTTGACCAATGTGACTTCAGATTCCTCCATATGAGCAGTTTGTATCAGGGGTGGAAAGCCAACCCCTCTGGTACAAGAAAAAAAAACAAAACCTAGTTGCATGGATGCTAGAGGCTTTGACTTTTACACAATTTCACCAAAAAGTCATTTACTGAACAAGAAATTGCATAAGGATAAGTTGTCAAATGGGTTGTCCAGGTTAGGGGATCAAGTCTGCCCTGTTCTGGTCTTGGTGGACAAACTTGGTTTCATGTTCTGGTCTTGGACAAAGGTTTTTAAACACTAAAGATGGCTGTCCGGCCTTGGGGCTCAAGTCCGTCACTCTATGTAACAGCAGAGTCTTCCCAGAGCACACGGTCAGGATTCTCCGGTGCCGAGAGCAGACAGATCAGGTGCAGACTAGACATGCGTGGCCTCAGTCAGTACGAGTGTATTGAGCAAGGCTGCACATGTCTAGTCAGAATGTGGTCAGAAGTATGCAAATCGAGTACTTACGGTCATATGCTCCTGCTGCCGGAGAATCCTGATAGCGTGCACTGTGAGATGTCACAAGTCACATAGTAACACTTGAGCCCCAAGTCTGGACAACCCCTTTAACAAGATTTAAAAACAGTTGTTCAAGACCAGAAAACAGTGCGACTCTGGGCTATGTGTGGCAGCCAATTTTCATGCGAGATATTTATGGGGACATCCTCAGAACACATCTCTCTTAGGATATGTGCATGCGAAACCTTATAGACGTCGGCATTCCTGAATAATTTTTGAAGCAGAAAACACTGGCCATGTTTTTCCTGAAGTGTCAGCTTTATTTTCTTCTCAGCCATTTTTTGTGGTGACTTTGCCACAGAGCTTTTTTTTTTTACTCTACATGCAAAATATTGGCCATATATGACGTATGGATTGGTTACTTCTTTAGGGGTGTCATGGCTTTTGAAGCCTGGAGGGGTTAAAGGTAACCTGTCAGGTGCCCCATATCCGGAAGTTTAGAAGATAGCTTCCGGAGCGCCTCTGAAGCCTGGAAGCTTACACTAGGCTTCAGAGACGAAGTGACGCTGCAGGAATGAGTGGCGCGCATGCGCGAGATTTTCATGAGCGGCGATGACTCTGCTCATGCAAATTAGGTTATCATGCATGTCCCCCAACACCCATCTCATAACTTCTGTTTGGAGAAGTAGCTGAGGATATGAGACTTTTTCCAATCACATCTATTAGAGTGCTGAAGAGAGCAGAAATGGTTCTGCCATAACGGTCTTAGATGGGAGTGATCCTTTAAATCTGGGCACGTTTCAGTCAAACAAAGCCCGTGAAAAAAAATCGGCTCCATTTCTGCAGGTTGAAAATGTTCTGATTTCAGATAATTCCTTTAGTTAAAAAAAAAAAGAAAAAGAATAACTTAGTGATATTTGTGGAACCAACACTTTGATGAATTGGGGCCTGAGTCTTTTTAATCGGAAACTCCCAGTTTTTGAGGATAATTTGGAAAGTTACAGTTCCTACTCAAAAAAACTCCATATTCACAAGCCCTAATACTAGCTCCAGGCTGAACTCTCACAACCATTTTTTTTTCAGGTGGTCAAAAAAATGACAAGTTTTTTTTAACCAGAAACACTGGAGTTTTCTTGGTATGTTCTTGTATGTTTTCTGTGAAAGCTTGAATTTTTTTTGATGATTTTCTGACATTTTTGAAAATCATTAAGCAATAATTAAAAAAGCATTTTTTTTGGCACAAATGAGTCAAAACTGCTTACAAAAATGCTCAAAAGACACCCAGTTTTTCAAGACTTTTCATTGGATTCTATTATAAACTGGCTTCATAGTGGAAAATGCAAAATGAATGATCCGCAAGTTTCTTCAAGATGCAATTAAAAGCCTGAACGTTTGAATGGCAAAGTTGTTTTTCAATAAAAATAAATACAGAAAGCTTTTCAAACATTTTTTTCCAGGCATATTTCAGAGTCAAACTAATAAAAAAAAAAGTGTAAAAAATAAATAAAACAATGGGTGAACATACCCTCAATGAGGGTACATTCTCATGTGCTGTTACCACTGTTGCAAACTCCCTACGCAGTTTTTACTGCTGAAATGTCTGAATATTAATTTCCATTGGAAAATCCCTTATGTATTTATCCCATGGGGACATAGTCTAAAGGTTTGCTTGCATCGTGGGGGTTTTTTTGGTGCAGGAAAAAAAAAAAAGCATCTTTTTTTTCCTTAGATAAACACAAGAAAAATGGTGCTACAAAATATTTCACAAATATATTAACTTTATTAAATATAATATATAACCAATTTTTGTTAAAAAAAAAAAAGTTTCATCAGAGGGTGTGTCCCCCTGATGAAGATTGGTGAAACACATGTTATATTTTATATTTCATAAGATTTTGTAAAAACAAACAGAGTAGCTCAATTGTTGAGCCCTGGTAGTTGTGTAGCCCTGTTCCCCAACAAGCGTTTCACCTAACTTCCTCAGGGGACATGCCCTCTGATGAAGCTTTTCTTTTTCTTAAAGGGAATCTGTCACCTACTTTTGGTGGGCTATTTAAATGAGGTCTATCCGGTCCGATGAGCGGTGTTTCCGATCTTTGCCGCCTCCCCATCCTTGGCCACCGTCCGCAGTTTTTTCATAAATAGGAGTAGGTGTCCGCCATCTTTTGCGCGTGCGCTAAGCATTCTTGGATCACGCACGCGCAGTATGCTTTGCCCAACTGCGGGCATAGCTGAAAAGCTTTACTGTGCATGCGCCGGTTAACTAGGCCCCGGAACACAGCAAAATACTTCCGGGGTTTAGTTAACCGGCGCATGGGCAGTCAGGCTTTTTGGCTTTGCCCGCAGTCGCCCATCAGACCAGACAGACCTCATTTAAATAGCCCGCCAAAAGTAGGTGACAGATTCCCTTTAACAAAACTCCGTTACATATTATATTTAATAAAGTTGATAAATTTGTGAAACATTTTGTAGCACCATTCTTTTTCTCGTGATACTTAGGCGCATCTCTCTTATTCAGCAAGACACTTGTTGATTATAGGAATATTCATTGGTCCTAGCTTTTTTCTTTCGCAGGAAAATATATGAAATTTCTAAATCTCATTCACATGGTATGTTTTTTTGCTTTGTGTTTTTGAGCTGCAGTAAAAAAAAAAAAAAGCATAAAAGCATTTTTCTTGGCAACAAAAATACACTGTGTGTACAAACCAGAAGACTTCTGATATCAGAAATGCAAAGTAAAGGGATAGTCTCCCTGGTTTTTGTGATACCCTATAAACGGCCATGTAGCTCCTGATCACCATGTGAGTGGAAGAACTAATAGGGCTAGAATAGCAATTTTATCTGCAAATCAAAAATAACGAAAATTCTGGCATCTGTCGTATCGGTCCATCACACAAGAAAAAAAGAGGCACAAACAAGGATCTGACACTTGTGTTATATTCTATGTACCAGAGTGTATAAATAATATGACATAACACAGGTAGATTTGAGAAACAGATAAAAGCTGAATAAACAGTAAACCATCAGAAAAACAAAACAAAAAAACACAAAAATAAAAACAATACATTGATTAATCAGCTTTGTTTTAACCATTCAGCTGCCGGAGACACATGGTCACCCAACACGGCAGCAGGACTCGGCCCTACACCGGAATGTCCCAAATATCATCAGGAAAACAAGGGAAGCTGGGTGAGGAGCGTACTGTAAGAAACTTTCTCCCAAAAGTCATAAAATTTTCTTGTACCGTACATTTAGTTAAATATAGACATTTGTTATTTATACAGAAAAATCACTTGAATAAAACTAGAAATTATTTAGTTCCACTAAAAATTCATTCGGATATTGTGTATTTGTAGGTCAGCCAATCGCTCGTTTTTCTATACAAGGTTATTAGTTCACGTTCTGGAAGTACCAGAGTTATAATTAAACTGCAAAGAGAGAAGATGGGACATGGAAAAAGTATACATACACACACACACATATATATATATATATTTCTATATATTTGTTCTATGGTTCCCTCACCGACCTCTCTCTACTGAGAAAACATTCACTTTTGACCCATTCATCAAACATTCTCATCTGGTGGGATGTCCTGTAGTTCATATGTTACAAGATGATTGAATAATCGGCATTCATTCCGGAATGGCAAATAAAAAATAAAATATTAATTACAAAAAGGAAAAAAATAAAATAATATTTATATATATTTATATATATATATCTAATGCAAGACTGGCACTGTTACATATTCTCGCTGGTCCTATTTGACGGAGATAGCTCCGGTACAGTCCGCCACGTGTGGATCCACTTTCATAGGCGTCACCTTAAAACTGCCCGTGTCGGTTCCAGCAGCCACCACCTGGCAAATTAAGAAATTCTTCCTGTGCTTGCAGAGTCACGGTGTCATCCAGCGGCTTTGTGCTTCCCCCCACAGCAGCCACATATCTCCCCACAGTGGTGACAGGCTCGTAGAGGGAGGTAGCAGCACATACAGGGGGCAATGAAGGAGAGAGTGACTAGAGCCAGCCAGCGCAAGCACAAGTTTTCATCGGAAGCGTCGCAAGAACAGGGGTCAGAGAAGTCTCCTTCCGAATCTGACATGCAGTGGTAGAGCATACTCTCAGCACACAGCATGCAGCTGACCTGATAGATGCACCTGCGGATGGGATCTGGAGCATCCTGACACTTTCCCCTTCCATTCTCTTCGTGGTTGAAGCGCTCCTGGCAGTACACGCACCGCGAGCGTTCTCCATCCTCTTTCCTTCGCTTTTTTAGAGAGGATGTCGGCTGAGTCTTAAAAACTCCAGATGTTTTTTGCTCCTTGAGCGAGTTTTTGCCGTTAGCTGGAGAGTAAAGATAGTTGTTCTGTTTACAGTCCGTCTTGGTGAAAGGCGCGCTTATCTCATGTTCCTCGCGCTCAGTGTCGTTCCTCCAGATTTCGGGATGGCGGTAGTCGGCGTAGCGTTGAATGATGATGTCCCGAGGGTTGATACGCACAATCTCATCTTCATCCTGGAAGCTGACGTGACGGAGGGGCTTGAGAGGGACCTGGAAGAAATGGTGGCTTGAGTAAGTGATCATATGAAATGGACAGCTTACTGGCATAAAATAGGGCAGGTGCAGATGACCGTAGAACTCGGATGAGTGCCAACTGTCGTTTTATTATTCTATGGGGCTGTGCAAATGTCTGATTTTTCTCAGAAAGAGATGGTCCAAGGAAAAATAAAAATCTCAGAATGCACAATTTCCATCCAAGAGTCGGATGGCACTCGCTCATTCAAATCTATGGGTTAGTGGAAAAAAAAAAATTGGACTGCACTTAGGCTACTTTCACACTTGCGTTTTTATGCATTTTTGTGTTTTTTGTGCATGGTTTTTTTAAAAAAAAACCCATGCGAATCGTCAGCACTCCCATAGACTGTAATGTGTTTTTGGGTGAATTTTGTGCGCATTGCGTGCGCACGCGTTTTTTTTTTGAGCCAGGTCGGACGCGCAAAAAATGCAACAGGATGCACTACAAAAAAACGCATGTGCATACAAACGCGTACAAACGCATGTCTATGCGCACCCATGTAAAGTATAGGGAAAAAAAAACGCATGCTTTTTTTGCGCAAATACACAGCACAAAAAAACGCCAGTGTGAAACCAGCCTTAGATGACATCAGAGTGCAGTATGATTTTCACTGACTGACATTGTAGAGCAGGTGGAGAAACTTTTTTTCTTTCTCTCCACCTCGAAAAAAATGGGTCTGGCCCATGATACGCGTAAGTCAGACCTATTTTCTTGGGTGTGGAGAAAATGGTAATCTGCACCTGCCCTTGCTGGGACTTTCAAGAGACATGACTATTTACTTAAAAAACTTGACTTGGCCATGAGGCCACATGCTTCACTATCTTAGATCATGTGTTCACTATCAAATAAGCATAAAAGCATGAAAATCTGAAATAGTAATGTCCATTCCAGGTACCCCGATGCTTCCTAAAATTTTGCATATAAAATAGTTTTCTATGGGTGACACTGTCCTTCGTCCCGACAAAAACCCTGACAGCTGTTAGGAGCTCCAGAGATCAAGTGTAATCTATGTAGGAAGCCGGCAATGAGTGTTTCTTTACTCTCCATGGTTCAAAGGGAATGTTCTCCAGCACACACACATTATATATATATTATAAATATCTTTTTTATTATGCTATGCTGGGCCCATTTAGAATAATTGTTAAAATTATGGGATTACGTTTTAAATATAAATGTGAATGTATACGGTAGTTCGAAAAATACTTTTTTTTTTTTTTAAATCACGATTATGTTAAATAGATATTGGAAAATGTTTAAAGTTTTTCTAATTTTGCAAGTTATTGAAGTTTTAAATTAATTCTTAGATCTTTCAGTTTTCATACTTAGTCTGACAATTCTTGGACTGTAGAGACCCCTTTCCAGTAGAAATCACATGCACAATTAAAAGGTCACAATCCTGCCATTCACAACGGGTGACTGATCACTTCCTCCTCTCTGCTTTTTGGTCCCTGGGGCCAAAAAAACAAAACCCACCACAACTTTAAATGAGCCAAACCATAACCCTGTGCGCGTGGACATTCAAATATGCTCTTATTTTGGGTGTGTAAAACCCTAAAAAATAGAAAGCAATGAATAAGTGCTAAAACGCAGCAAAAAACCACATAGTGGTTATAGTGCAAAAAACTTAGGAGGTTGTATCATGTTTTTTTTTTTTTTTTTTTTTGGGGGGGGGGGGGGTGCTAAACTTTGTCAGCATGTACAAGAGACAAATGTACCGAGCAAGCAAAACACGCTTTTTGTAAGCAGCTTCTTTAAAGCTAAGAGAGCAGGTTTTGCCTGCAGAAAAAAAAACCGCAGGAAAAACGCAACGTGTAAACATACACCTAAAATATAAAATTTACGAACCCATTGATCCTGGAGAGGAGTCAGTGAAGCAATACAAACACTTCGCTGTCTCACCTGGGTGTGCATATAGGCTCTTCTGGGATTAAGGTTTTCAAAGGGAGAAGGCCTGATGGCGGAGCTGCGGTAGAGTTCATCCGTTGGAATCGAGTCACAATGGAAAAACGAGTCATTGTTCTGAGTGCTGCAATTATCTTCTTTACTCATCTAAAGAGAACAGACATAAGAAAAATCATGACATCCATATAAGGTCTGTGGTAAAGGAAAAAAATAAGACACTACATGAAAAAAATGCTAAAAAGAATCCATAGATTCCTGGATAAGCAGTCCCTGATGCCACATCACGTGTGCCATGTGTGGTCTACGCCATGACTACAGTGACGCATGCCCAAGACTCAAGCGAGTAGCTCAATTTCACGTTGTAAGGCTATTGCTGTTGAAAAATAGTCACTTTGATAAGTGCTGCAAAATTATATGATTATTTTTTCTTTGCATAATATTTCATTTTGTTGGAGAAGAATGGCTGTAATTTCTCATTATTATAACTTTTGGAAGATGTAGAAATGTCTTCATATTGTGGTGCAGCCTCCACTGCCCTACAGGTGCTGATTAGCAGCCGTCTTCCCTATGCTGTCCATAGAAAGACAGATGTCAATCAGTAGCTGGAGGGCAACGTGAGCCCGTATCTCCCCGATATCTCAGACTCCTACATCACAGTGATGGCACTGCACTACAACTACGGCATACACACAGATTCAGACCAAGGTGTCCATCACTACTTCATGCTACCCTCAGATGAGTCTCCCTATACCAGGTCAAGGTGGACCTACTGAACGCTACAGCACATACAATTTAAGAGTATGTCTTGGCCAGTGCTAGCGTCAATAGCGTTCATGAGTGGATTTAGCACAATGCACTCCCATCCCATGGAAAATCACAGCAGCAGTCTCCATGTCGCCTCCTACGCTGTATAATCCACAACCCACGACTCCTCCTGTGATGTATAATCTGCAGCTCCATGTCTCCTCCTGTGACATACAGTGGGAAAAAAAGAGTATTTAGTCAGCCACCAATTGTGCAAGTTCTCCTACCTAAAAAGATGAGAGAAGCCTGTAATTGACATCATAGGTAGACCACAACTATGAGTCAAAATGAGAAAACAAGACCAGAAAATCGCCTTGCCTGATTTGGCAAGATTTATTTTTCAAATTATGGTGGGAGAACTTGCACAATTGGTGGCTGACTAAATACTTTTTTCTTCACTGTATATGCTCCAGCCCCATGTCTCCTGTGATCTATATACCGCAGCCCCATGGCTATTGTGACATATATGCCCCAGTCCCATGCCTCTTGTAAGGTATATACCACATCCCCATGTCTCCTGTGAAGTATATATTTCAGCCCCAGTATATCCTGTCTGATGTATGTACTCCAGCCAAAATGTATACTACATGATGTATATACTCCAGCCGCCCCAGTGTCTCCTATGTGATGTATACATAATAGTTTCGGTGTCTACTATGTACAGCGGACTTTGTTTCTCCTATGTGATGTGTACAAGGCAGTCTTGGTATCTCCTATGAGATGTATATACAGCGATCTCATGTGCTGTAAACAGCGATGTCTCCTATGTCGTGTATATAGAAGTCTTGGTGTCTCCAATGTAATGTATACAGCTCTATCTGTATCTCCTATGTGATGTATACACAGTAGTTTCAGAGCGTCCCATGTGATGTATAAACAGAAGTCTTGGTGTCTCCTATGCGATGTATACTGCAGATCTCTCATTGCACGAGTTTTATAAATGTTACGTGAGTAGTGATAACTTTCCCACTGTGAGGAGATCTGCAGTGTAATATACATATGTGTTCGGTAAGCCATACTGCTGTGAGAAGCCCTGCTTCTGCCTCCGGTGCGCTGACTCTCCGGCGGTACACAGTTGACAGCGAGCGAGCACGCAGGCATGGTGCTCGCTGTCTCCCGCAGTCAGCATTGGTGGAGGAGGGGCCTCCGGCCACTTCCTCCACCAATCAGCGTGTAAAACAGCTGACACGATGACGTTATCTCATCATGTCAGCTGTGTGCCGCCGGAGAGTCAGCGCACCGGAGGCAGAAGCAGGGCGCCTGGGAACGGGACCAAGGTAAGTATGTAGTGTTTTTTTTCTCATGTGAATGAATATGGGGGTGAACACGGGGATTCTGTGGGGCTGAACAAGGCGATTCTATGGGGCTGAACAAGGGGCCGGACTGAGACAGCCAGAGGCCCACAGGCTGCCTTTTCCCCAGGTCTGCTGTAAATGCATAATAAATTATGTGGGGAGGAATGTATTGTGGGGGTATCATACTGTGTGGAGGGAAATGAACTGTGGGGCATTATACTGTGTGGGGTGAATGTACTGTGGGGTCATAATACTGTATAAGAGGCACGATAGTGTGTGCTTCACTAAGAGCATAATTTCTGTTTGGGCACAAAGGACTGCGCAAGAGTAGGATACTGGCTTAGCATAAAAACATTTGCACACTACAGTGTGTGGCCCTATTTCGGATCGTTCAAAGTTGGGAGACATAGCAATTTACAGATATTTGTAATTATTCATTAAGCAGTTTTTCAGAGAATCGTTCTGCTTTGGTGTCTTACAATTTGGTTAAAGGAATTCTATACTAAAACCATTACAAATCTGTTGCATGTGTTTCAGTATTGGTTCATGGCAGACTGTAGTTCCAGAATTTGTAGGTTACGGTAGAATATTAAAATAATACTTGTAGATTTAAAAAAAATAATACTTATTGTTGAAATAGTGTCTTGGGCATGACATGTGGCCTTTGGTAAAGATTAAACCAGACTAAACTTCCCTTGAGATTTCTAAGATTGCAATGCTTAGGCCAGGTTCACATGGGCATATTTCACGGTCCATAAACGTAGTGCAATGCCTGACCTGACCACAGGTTTCCCAACCTGAATTTACTGCCTCATATGTGTCTATGAGGCTGTAAGAAACAGTTGAGAGACCCGCAGTCAGTACGTGTATTTTTCTCGCCTTTGTAAACCCAATGTTTGTGAAATTCCACGAAAACCAATTTCATGGAACCAACTAAACACTCTTGACATCTTCCCTTGGTAATAAAACAGGCTGAATTTTAAACGCATCTACTCTTTTAAAGCAAAGGTGTCTACAAAAGAAGATTTTTATGGGGGAGTCCGGAAAGATTGCTTTTGCCTGTTCAACAACAGCTTTTGTGTATGTCCAAAATAAAAACTAACTAGGTCAAGACAACTTCCTTTAACACATATCACAGACAGTGTCCAGATGAGAGATTCTTAAACTTTTGTTACTAAGGCCTTATAAGGCAGACGAAAGAAGACACCTGGGCTTCACCAAGCAGACCAAAGATGATACCCAGGTCCTCACCAAGCAGACCAAGGACGAGACCCGGGCCTCACCAGGCAGATCAAAGATGACACCTGGCCTCACCAAGCGGACCAAAGATGACACTTGGTCTCACCAGGCAGACCACAGTTGATGCATGGGCCTCACCAAGCAGACCACAGATGATGCATGGGCCTCACCAAGCAGACCAAAGATGAAACCAAGGCTCACAAGGCAGACCAAAGAAGTCATCTCCCCAGCAGCACCTCAACAACAACTAGGGGTGGCTCTCAATTTGAGAAGGACTGCAGAATGCGCACATGGGCACAGTATCATTACCACTTGGCTTTTATGTTTTTTTTCCTTTTTCATTCGTGTCTGAAGTAGAGACTTCTGCTTTACAGTAAGAGCAAGAAATAAAATAAACAGTATATTTTAATGCATAAACTGGAAATGCAAACTAAAAGTGCTGTCTGCTACATAGTGGGCTCCGCATAAAATAAAAAAAGTAGTATACTCACCTCTGGGACTGGAGGCGTTCTAGCAATGTTGGTGCTCTAACGCCCGGCATTCATGTTTCATTGTTATGTTCCATCAGCGCTGCAGCCAATCACCGCCCACTGGTAGAATACAATGCTCACATGACATGACAATATCACGTGGTATTGTTGGTAAGTCACCATTCCAAAAAGTGAGAATAACGTGTTTTTTTTTTTGTGGGATAGAAGTAGTTTCCAGACAAGATATGGCACTCCATCTCTGGGCTTATGGCTCATTGTCGGTGAACTTGCACCAATATACTGTGAATATGATGGTCTGCCATAAACATTCCCTGACAAATTTTGCAGAAAAAAAAATTGGTCTAAACCTGTTGCTAAATGTGACTAGAAGCACAATGTAGACACTTGGGCGAGAGATCAGAAACAACCTGTTAATGGTGGCTTCTGCCTCCAACATCAACATCTGTCTGAAGACAAAACTTAATCATAGCGGAGATTTTCACATCTCCATAAATGCACAAAAACACCAACTAGGTTCACTGTCGCTTGAGGATTCTGAATTTTCGACATCTGTGCTCAGAAGTTTATAGGAAACGGTTGTCCGATTTGGAAAAAAAACTGACTTCTTCTGCAGAATTGAAGGACTGATGAGGGACATTAATGCCTCAAGTCCCATCCACCAAATATGGTCTGTGGCAGACGAAGAGGTAGACTTCTATGTAGTCACAGGCAAAGTATGGAGCTGCAAGTGAGTGGGCAGCAGCATGCCAATGAAGACACACTTTATAAACAAGGTGACGTTACCATGGAAACACTCCATGGCGACACAAAAAAAGGCAAGAAAAGGAGGAAAAAAAACCACATGAGAAAGAATGAGACAGGAAAGTGCTCAACTGTTTTCATTAAGCTGTGGCCTGGGATAGGATGAAATGTAAAATGGGCGAAGACCAGTTACTCTATGGAGAGCCTAGATATTTGGGATACGTTACTGGTAAAATTAATACTCCCTGTCACAGACTTTAAGTTATAATTATATTAAAGGGTTACTCAGGGGAGAAGCACTCGCTTGATAACTGATACATCTGGATAGATCTCGTCTCCCGAGATCTCAATCTGCCAATGCGCTGTCACCAGCTGCCATGTTCCCATAGCCCACCACAGAGATATCATAAGGAAAATGGACTCTGAGATCTTCTGAGATTCCCTGCACTGCAACATCGCCCCGCTCCTGCCGCCATCCTCCTGAAGCAGCTTCCCTGCCTCCTGTGATCCCGCTCTACCACCGCCAGCCCCAGGAAAGCTCACTTGGTAAGAATGGTCAAAAATTACAGCCAAAAGGTGTACAAAGCTTGTTGATGGTTATAGGAAGTGAGTTGAGGGTGCCAACAATTTTGTCTGGCACATTTTTGGGGTTATGTGTGAAATTATGTTTAATTTGCCTTTTTTCTGGAACAATTTCAAGGGTGCCAATACTTTCATATATATATATATATATATATATATATATATATATATATATATATATATATATATATACACACACACACACACACACACACACACACTGTATACGCCATACACACCACACACACACACTGTACGCAGCCTCTTGCCTGTTTACCACCAGCGGAACACCATCGTGAACATGCCGCCGCCGGGATCAGCTGAACGATTCACTGACCGCAGAACATCTTTGTATAGGAGGAGCGCATGCACAGTTTTAATGTGACTGCCGCTATCTGTCTGCACAAAGATGGCGGCGGTTTGATTTACTGCGCCTGCACGAATTCCGCACAGGCGCAGTGAATCTATTCAGCTGATCCCGGCGGCAGATGTGCGACGTGTCTACAGGCAGAGGAAGCTGGTCACATTAAAGGGGTTTTCCCACGAACGAAAGTTCGTTTTAAAAATTGTCTGCCTGACTGTGTACGGAGCATACCACATCTCCTGGGCAGGGGAGGAAGCAAAAGACAATACTGATATTACAGCAGGGGATCACAGAGGATTCATTTTGTGAGGTATAATATTTCACTGACTGCTTTTAAACAATACTTTATCTAACAAAATGTATCTTCTGCGATATCCTGCTGTAATGTCAGTATTGTACATGGTCAGACACAGGAGAAAACAGCACAGGAAGGAGAGATACAGCAGACAAGGGGGATAGCACATGGGGTAGACAGGTCAAAGAAGAGAGCACAGACAGGCGAAGTCAGCACATGGGGAAAGAGAGAGTGGATAGGTGGGTGAGCACATGCGGGGGGGAGGGATTCTCAACACCGCCCCCATCGTGACATTACCGTCCTCCAGATACGACAGATATACGTATACACACACACTTATATATATATATATACACACACACACACACACACACGTGTATATGTATGTATATATATATATATATATATATATATATATATATATATATATATATATATATATATATTACAGTTGTAGCCAAAAGTATTGACACCCCTGCAATTCTGTCAGATAATACTCAGTTTCTTCCTGAAAATGATTGCAAGCACAAATTCTTTGGTATTATTATCGGCATTTAATTGGTCTTAAATGAAAAAAACACAAAAGAGAATGAAGCAAAACATTGATCATTTCACACAAAACTCCAAAAATGGGCCAGAGAAAAGTATTGGCACCCTCAGCCTAATACTTGGTTGCACAACCTTTAGCCAAAATAACTGCGACCAACCGCTTCCAGTAACCATCAATGAGTTTCTTACAATGCTCTGCTGGAATTTTAGACCATTCTTCTTTGGCAAACTGCTCCAGGTCCCTGATATTTGAAGGGTGAGTTCTCCAAACTGCCATTTTTAGATCTCTCCACAGGTGTTCTATGGGATTCAGGTCTGGACTCATTGCTGGCCACCTTACAAGTCTCCAGTGCTTTCTCTCAAACAATTTTCTAGTGCTTTTTGAAGTGTGTTTTGGGTTATTGTCCTGCTGGAAGACCCATGACCTCTGAGGGAGACCCAGCTTTCTCACACTGGGCCCTATATTATGCTGCAAAATTTGTTGGTAGTCTTCAGACTTCATAATGCCATGCACACGGTCAAGCAGTCCAGTGCCAGAGGCAGCAAAGCAACCCCAAAACATCAGGGAACCTCCACCATGTTTGCCTGTAGGGACCGTGTTCTTTTCTTTGAATGCCTCTTTTTTTTCTCCTGTAAACTCTATGTTGATGCCTTTGCCCAAAAAGCTCTACTTTTGTCTCATCTGACCAGAGAACATTCTTCCAAAACGCTTTAGGCTTTTTCAGGTAAGTTTTGGCAAACTCCAGCCTGGCTTATTTATGTCTTGGGGTAAGAAGTGGGGTCTTTCTGGGTCTTCTACCATACAGTCCCTTTTCATTCAGACGCCGACGGATAGTACGGGTTGACACTGTGGTACCCTCGGACTGCAGGGCAGCTTGAACTTGTTTGGATGTTAGTCGAGGTTCTTTATCCAACATTCGCACAATCTTGCGTTGAAATCTCTTGTCAATTTTTCTTTTCCGTTCACATCTAGGGAGGTTAGCCACAGTGCCATGGGCTTTAAGCTTCTTGATGACACTGCGCACGGTAGACACAGGAACATTCAGGTCTTTGGAGATGGACTTGTAGCCTTGAGATTGCTCATGCTTCCTCACAATTTGGTTTCTCAAGTCCTCAGACAGTTCTTTGGTCTTCTTTCTTTTCTCCATGCTCAATGTGGTACAGTCATATGTAAAAGTTTGGGCACCCCTATTAATGTTAACCTTTTTTCTTTATAACAATTTTGGTTTTTGCAACAGCTATTTCAGTTTCATATATCTAATAACTGATGGACTCAGTTATATTTCTGGATTCAAATGAGGTTTATTGTGCTAACAGAAAATATGCAATCTGCATTTAAACAAAATTTGACCGGTGCAAAAGTATGGGCACCCTTATCATTTTCTTGATTTGAACACTCCTAACTACTTTTTACTGACTTCCTGAAGCACTAAATTGGTTTTGTAACCTCATTGAGCTTTGAACTTCATAGCCAGGTGTATCAAATCATGAGAAAAGGTATTTAAGGTGGCCACTTGCAAGTAGTTCTCCTATTTGATTCTCCTATGAAGAGTGGCATCATGGGCTCCTCAAAACAACTCTCAAATGATCTGAAAACAAAGATTATTCAACATAGCTTTTCAGGGGAAGGATACAAAAAGTTGTCTCAGAGATTTAACCTGTCAGTTTCCACTGTGAGGAACATAGTAAGGAAATGGAAGAACACAGGTACAGTTCTTGTTAAGCCCAGAAGTGGCAGGCCAAGAAAAATATCAGAAAGGCAGAGAAGAAGAATGGTGAGAACAGTCAAGGACAATCCACAGACCACCTCCAAAGACCTGCAGCATCATCTTGCTGCAGATGGTGTCACTGTGCATCGGTCAACAATACAGCGCACTTTGCACAAGGAGAAGCTGTATGGGAGAGTGATGCGAAAGAAGCAGTTTCTGCAAGCACGCCACAAACAGAGTCGCCTGAGGTATGCAAAAGCACATTAGGACAAGCCAGTTACATTTTGGAAGAAGGTCCTGTGGACTGATGAAACAAAGATTGAGTTCTTTGGTAATACAAAAAGGCGTTATGCATGCGCAGTATTGTTGACCGATTCACAGTGACACCATCTGCAGCAAGATGATGCTGCAGGTCTTTGGAGGTGGTCTGTGGATTGTCCTTGACTGTTCTCACCATTCTTCTTCTCTGCCTTTCTGATATTTTTCTTGGCCTGCCACTTCTGGGCTTAACAAGAACTGTACCTGTGTTCTTCCATTTCCTTACTATGTTCCTCACAGTGGAAACTGACAGGTTAAATCTCTGAGACAACTTTTTGTATCCTTCCCCTGAAAAGCTATGTTGAATAATCTTTGTTTTCAGATCATTTGAGAGTTGTTTTGAGGAGCCCATGATGCCACTCTTCATAGGAGAATCAAATAGGAGAACTACTTGCAAGTGGCCACCTTAAATACCTTTTCTCATGATTTGATACACCTGGCTATGAAGTTCAAAGCTCAATGAGGTTACAAAACCAATTTAGTGCTTCAGGAAGTCAGTAAAAAGTAGTTAGGAGTGTTAAAATCAAGAAAATGATAAGGGTGCCCATACTTTTGCACCGGTCAAATTTTGTTTAAATGCAGATTGCATATTTTCTGTTAGCACAATAAACCTCATTTGAATCCAGAAATATAACTGAGTCCATCAGTTATTAGATATATGAAACTGAAATAGCTGTTGCAAAAACCAAAATTGTTATAAAGAAAAAAGGTTAACATTAATAGGGGTGCCCAAACTTTTACATATGACTGTACACACAAGGACACAGGACAGAGGTTGAGTCAACTTTAATCCATGTCAACTGGCTGCAAGTGTGATTTAGTTATTGCCAACACCTGTTAGGTGCCACAGGTAAGTTACAGGTGCTGCTAATTACACAAATTAGAGAAGCATCACATGATTTTTCGAACAGTGCCAATACTTTTGTCCACCCTCTTTTTTATGTTTGGTGTGGAATTATATCCAATTTGGCTTTAGGACAATTCTTTTTGTGTTCTTTCATTTAAGACAAATTAAATGAAGATAATAATTTCAAAGAATTTGTGTTTGCAATCATTTTCAGGAAGAAACTGAGTATTATGTGACAGAATTGCAGGGGTGTCAATACTTTTGGCCACAACTGTATATATGCACATACATACATACACACACAGGCGTTGCCTGGGCATAGTAACAAACTGTGGTTAGTTATAACAAATTATAATGATTATATTGCATATAAAAACCGTGCATCTAATCCTATCCTGTGTGATACTGATTGCTGAGCCGTGTATCTAATCCTATTCTGTGTGCTGAGCCGTGTATCTATTCCTATCCTGTGTGATACTGACTGCTGAGCTGCGTATCTAATCCTCTTCTGTGTGATACTGTCTGCTGAGCCGTGTATCTATTCCTATCCTGTGTGATACTGACTGCTGAGCTGTGTATCTAATCCTATCCTGTGTGATACTAACTGATGAGCTGTGTATCTAACCCTATCCTGTGTGATACTGACTGCTGAGCCGTGTGTCTAATCCTCTCCTGTGTGATACTGTCTGCTGAGCTATGTATCTAATCCTATCTTGTGTGATACTGACTGCTGAGCTGTGTATCTAATCCTATACTGTGTGATAGTCTGCTGAACCGTGTATCTAATCCTCTCTTGTGTGATACTGACTGCTGAGCTGTGTATCTAATCCTATCGTGTGATACTGCCTGCTGAGCCATGTGTCTAATCCTATCCTGTGATACTGACTGCTGAGCTGAGTAGCTAATCCTATCCTGTGTGATACTGACTGCTGAGCCGTGTATCTATTTTTATCCTGTGTGATACTGACTGCTGAGCCGTGTATCTAACCCTATCCTGTGTGATACTGACTGCTGAGCCGTGTATCTAACCCTATCCTGTGTGATACTGACTGCTGAGCTGAGTATCTAATCCTATCCTGTGTGATACTGACTGCTGAGCTGTGTATCTAATCCTATCCTGTGTGATACTGACTGCTGAGCCGTGTATCTAACCCTATCCTGTGTGATACTGACTGCTGAGCTGAGTATCTAATCCTATCCTGTGTGATACTGACTGCTGAGCCGTGTATCTATTTTTATCCTGTGTGATACTGACTGCTGAGCCGTGTATCTAATCCTATACTGTGTGATACTGTCTGCTGAGCCATGTATCTAACCCTATCCTGTGTGATACTGACTGCTGAGCCGTGTATCTAACCCTATCCTGTGTGATACTGACTGCTGAGCTGTGTATCTATTCCTATCCTGTGTGATACTGACTGCTGAGCCGTGTATCTAATCCTATCCTGTGTGATACTGGGCTCCCCCTGCAGTCTGTGTCAGAGGGTGGTCTGTGTTGGCACGGTAATAAATTGTGTTATTTCCAGCTTTACAGAAGGACGATAACACCATAGAAATGATAAGAATAATAGGCCTCAGTCACCACAACTGTCTACAAAGAAAACTGTTGCTGATAGCAACCAATCACAGCTCATTTTTCATCTTTTAAACAGCTCTGGGACAGCGTGGCGAGTTTTGAGTGGCGACTTTTGTGTTTCGACTTTTATGTGGCGAGGTGGTGTATGTGTGGTGAAATGTGTGCCGAGGGTGGTATATGTGTTGAAGCACGTGGTAGTGTGTGGCGCATTTTGTGTGTGTTCATATCCCCGTGTGTGGTGAGTATCCCATGTCAGGGCCCCACCATAGCAACTGTACGGTATATACTCTTTGGCGCCATCGCTCTCATTCTTTAAGTCCCCCTTGTTCACATCTGGCAGCTGTCAATTTGCCTCCAACACTTTTCCTTTCACTTTTTCCCCATTATGTAGATAGGGGCAAAATTGTTTGGTGAATTGGAACGCGCGGGGTTAAAATTTTGCTTCACAACATAGCCTATGACGCTCTCGGGGTCCAGACGTGTGACTGTGCAAAATTTTGTGGCTGTAGCTGCGATGGTGCGGATGCACACGCACACATTGAGCTTTATATATTAGATATACCCTTCGATCCTGATGCAGAACATACTGTGACCTGGAGCTTCCGGTCATAGGTTTTCATGGCCAAGCAGCTGATTGCAAAATGCCACCTGTAAAGTTTGATGGCAGGGGCTAAGGGTGTGTGCACACGCTGCGGATTCTGCTGCGGTTTTGGCTGCGGTGTACAGTACCATTATTCTCTATGGGAATAAAAAACCGCTGTGCAGACGGTGCAGATTTTTCCGCGCGGTTTTCCTGCGGTTTTGAAACCGCAGAAAGAATTGACATGTCAATTCTTTCTGTGGATTCCGCTGCGGTTTACCATCTCCTCCATTGTGGAGATGAAAAACTGCAGGACAAAACCGCAGAGCAATCCGCAGGTCTTTTGACCTGCGGATTTTACAAAATCCGCGCGGCCAAATCCGCACCCCAATCTGCAGCGTGTGCACGTACCCTAATGGTATGCGGTTGTGTTTTTTGTTACAGTGAAGGGATATCTTAACATTTCAGCATACAAGACATTTTGGACAATTGTAGCTTTCAAATTAGTGGAAATAGTTTGGGGGAAGATCCTTTTCTTTTCTCCATGACTGAGCCCAGCGCACAAGGCAAGGTCCATAAAAACATGGTTGGAGGAGTCTGGTGTGGAAGAACTTGTCTGGTCGCACAAAGGCGTGAACCCACACCTATCCAAAACCATTGGAATAAGCTAGAATGGAGATTGTGAGAACGGTCCTCTCCTCCAACATCAGTGTAAGACCTCACCATTGCTTATTTTGATGATTGGTTCAAAAATTCCCATAGACCCCTTCAAAATCTAGTAGAAAGGCTTCCAAGAAGAATGGAAGCTGTTATTGCTGCAAAGGAATGGACTCCATATTAATGGCTAAGGATTTAGCATGGGAGGCCATAAAAGCTCCTACAAACACATACACGTTATTTGGATTAGGTCCTTTTAGAACAAAGCTGCAAAATCTTATGGCCACCTTTACTGACAGAAGAAAGTAGATACTGTACATTGCTATCCCAAACAGATGACTCTGAAGGGAATCTGTCACCAGATTTTTGCCCCTAATCTGAGAGAAGCACACTATGGAGGCACGGATCTTGATTTCACTAATGTGTCGCTTTGTGGGCTGCTTGCTGTAGTTGATTATCGCTAGAGGACTAGTAAACTTGCCATGTAGTCCTCCATATTCATGAGCTCTGCATAGCCCCACCCCAACACTGATTGGAGGAATTTGCTAATATTGACAATTAGAAACGTAGTATAGTTTTTCTAATCCGCCATGTCCCTTTCCTCATGTGCAGACATTGCAGTAGCTTAGGTATCCATGGTTAAGACCACTCATATAGAGACAGTTAGTTGTTAGTGGTCGTAGCTATGGATACCTAAGCTACTGCAATGCTCTACTCATGGGGTAAGTGAAATAGCTAACCAGAAGAACTATACCACATGTCTAATTGGAGGTATTTGCTAATATTATTATTGTTACACTGACTACATATTGGGATAGGATCTGGGAAATGGCATTCTTTAATGGAAGTATATACTGTAGCTGTAAATACAGCTAAAGGAAATTTTCTTTGATTGCATGCACACTCATTCGTTCAGCCACTTCTCCAACTTCACAAAGTTTGGAATATTAATAAAGGGAAGAGTCTGCACCTTTGCTTACTGCGGGCTTTTAATGCCATTCGGAAACCTGCTTTCTCCCAGCTGCTGGTAGAACAATTACGGTACTGTGGTTGCTATGAGATTTGTTTGATTTCTCCCCAGCCCCCTTTTCTGAAGCTGCAGTTCTGTACAAGGGAGGGGGGGGGGCAGGCAAGCTATATAAGTGTCTCCAGCTGCAAAAATGGCAGCCAGATGAGCAAGAAAGCTGGAGTGGGGGGAGGAAAGGATATTAGAAGCATCCCCTCCCCCAGCCGCCCACTCACAGCGCACAGAACTTTTCTCCTGTCATTCTGGAGCATCCTCCAGGCAGCCAGGAAGCTAAATTTACAGTGACTGCTCTGGGGCCAGCAGGATGTGGGAGATTGGGAGATTATAGTATATTGCCCAGGCTTTAAAACCTAATCTCTGCTCACAAAATACCAATCCTGGGACACTAGAAACCATTAACTGGAAAGGAAAGAAAAAAAAAAAAAATAGAAGGCGGAAAAACAACCCAGGAAGGAAGAGCGGAAACAAAAGAGTAAACAATACAACTATAGGAAACAAAGTTGCAAACTGGAGAAAATAAACAAATGGAAGTTCAGAAACCTTAAAATAAGGGGACATTTTAGGATCTGGTTTGCGTGTTGCATATTCTATTTTCCTTTTTATCAGGGGCTTTTTGTTTTTGCCAAAAATTAGGGAAGGAAATCTGCTGGTGTCAGACAGACGACTTTTCAGTACATCAGTCACTTTTTACAACATTCACTTGGTATTCGTCACGCCAGAAACATCAGCGACTCCATCACAAGACGCAAATTACATCCCAGGCACCAAATATTAGCCTGGAATCTCTTTGAAACGACTTGTTATGTCTGTCATATATACTGCAGTATTGTTCGGATAGATTCTTTAAAGGTTTTGGGTGTTTTTTTTTTTTTTTCCATTTTGTATTTTTTTTTTCCCAAGCAAGACACAAGTCAATGGTTCATTTGCTTCCAAACAAAAGCAAGAAGAGTTGGGATTTTGAAGAGCTCACGAAGCAATTATATAATTGCAATAAATGAAGTCCAATCACTCATAAAGGACTCCAGACAAGGCCGAGCCCTAACTTCAAACGCTGATGTGAATTGCCCGTTTATCTTTTTTGGAGATTATAGCCAGAACCCCTTACTTTTATTTCTGGCAGCAACAATTAGATGTATTACATACCTGAGATCCTTCTTCTGATCCAACATCTGATTCCACATGGGATGTAGGAAAACCTGCATATGCCAGGAAGAAAAAGAATATCTATATTTACACACTGGAAATATACATTCCAATAGTATAGTTGAAGGAACGCAAAACAAGTCCTAGTCTTAAATTGGTTAGAAAACACCAGAAACCATGCTTTTTATGTCTTTTATGATTTTATGCTATTCCGCCCTTGTAAAATTCACAGTATTTGCTAAGTTGGGAGGCCATAAACTTAATAATAATGTCAGCCAAATCTGTCAATATTCCTTGTACCATCCAACCATCTAATGTGTATGGGGCAGCAGGGTGCCTCAGTGGTTAGCACTGTTGCTTTGTAGAACTGGGGTCCTGGGATCAGATCCCACCAAGGACAACATCTGCAAGGAGTTTCTATGGTCTCTAGTGTTTGCATGGGTTTCCTCCAGGTACTCTAGTTTCCTCCCAAACTCCAAAGATGTAATCATAGATCTCCATTGTATAATTCTCCATTGGGGACAGTGATGATAATGCATGTAAAGCGAGCAGAATATGATAGTGCCACATGAGTACACAATAAACATGGTAGTATCCGTACCATACCCTGATGGTAGACATTGGAAGAAAACAATGATTGGGCAGGTTGGATTTTAACAGGTTTGATTCTTTTGTTTATCATTACCGTTAAAGAGGTCTGAAAGTGTTTTGAGAACACATACAAGAGCCAAGCGTGCATGTGAATCATGGGGTGGGAGGTGGGTAGAAGCTGCCTGCCAAATGAGTTTGGTCAACCGCTAGCTCAAGTTCACCGCCATCATAACTGTAAAGAATGGACCAGGTAAAATTGTGATAAGCATAATGAAAGTCTAGACCTTGACCTACACATAGGTAATGAAGGCCACTTACTACACTGGGCAAAATATAACAGAAGAAAACAAAAGCAAAGACAAAGTTTGCTGTTGATACGCTTAGCTGAAAAAAGTGTAGTCAATGGGTATAAAAAAATAAAATCCAGAGTCCTAAGTGATCGGACGGCGGACAGAAAAGGTGTTGTATTATTTGTCCACCTGTATATCAAAGAGGAGTAAAATTCATATGGAGATACCTTGTGTGAGGTCTTCAATGGCACGGCGTATTCCCCTATCAAAAGCTCTAGCATCTGCTGGACTCTGGAACGTGAGGCCAAATTTCTTGTCGTCGATCTTCCAGTGGTGGAAAGTAGGGGTGACTTTATTGTAGACCAATTCCCTCTTCAGAACACACTCCAAGACCACCTGAAAAAAAACCACACAACTATAGACTACAGCTAGAAAGTAGGGTGACATACAACATGTTTCTTTAAAAGCTTGTTCCATGAACAAAAGAGACAAAGTTCATCAGCTGATGACTCAAGACTAAAACTGATCATTTCACAAGGGGTTATTCCACCAAAACATCTGCTATACACAACTGACAGACCATATGTGCTGGGTGGTGAGAAATCTTCTTTAAGTTTATCATATATAACTAGTCATGCTCTACAAAAGGGCTATGGAAGCAATCAAAAAAATCTATGGGTGTTTTTAGGGTCTCAATTTGCTGACAGGATTTAAAGATCAGCGTTGGCAATTTTTGGAGGTCCTAAAAGTAGGGCTTTCTATATACGTAAAGCTGCACTAACTGCATGAATGAGAATTAGTCTATTTAAGTAAATCTCCTTCACTGACTGGTTCCACAAAGAACATTTATTCCTCAGAAGGTTGACAAATGTTAAATTGCAGGACTCCCACCGATGAGAGGTTCGTATAGGTGTCCAGTGGTGAACTCCGAGCACTGACTTCTCCTGGAACTCTGTTTGACCGTTTGGGAAAAGGAAGAGAGCGAGAGACAAAGAAAGAGCGAAAGAGAGAGAGTGAGCGAAAGAGAGAGAAAGATACAAAGAGAGAGAAAGATACAAAGAGAGAGAAAGAGCGAAAGAGAGAGAGAGAAAAAAACAGAGCAAAAGAGCGAAAAATAGAAAAAAAGAGAGAAAAAGAGCAAAATCAGCGAAAGAGAAAGCAAAAGAGAAAAAGAGCGAGCAAAAGAGAAATAGAGCGAGCAAAACAGAAATAGAGCGAGCGAAAGAGACAGAGAGCGAGAGAGAGCCAGAGAGAGAGAGACAGACATTTTCCATCTTTAAAATTCGGTTTACCCTTGATTTCTATAGGGTTTGAGTTCAGGTTCAAGTTTGGGTAAAGCTCTGGTACCAGAATCGAACTTTGGACTAAAGTTCGGTTGAACTGGAAGAACCCGACCTTCCACAGGTCCGCTCATCCCTACCACCGGTCACTAGTACAGGGTTTCCAAGAGCGATCTTGGGAGTAATCTCACTCAACCGTTTACACTGTATCATTTTAAGGACGGCAGCATGTAGGTTTGATCTTTGTTTCAGAACATCTCCTCCTCAACATGGTCATGCTGATGGGAAGAAAGGGTCCTCAAGACCCCGCACATATACATCACCTCTGATTAATGAAAAAATAAGTGTTTAATACAACATTTCTATGCAAATGCTCATAGGCAGGATGAAAATAGTTTTGCATTAGTATTTGGTACAAATTGGAATTATGTAAAATGGTGGCCTTTGCTGAAGATCTAATGTGCTTGATGGATGACAGACGAATAATTAAGTGGCCACGTTGAATGTTTGGTCAATCCAACTGTTTGGCTTCCGGAGAACAGATCTTCTACAGCTCGTTATACATAGAGGCCATTTAACAGAGCACATACTCTAATTTCCTCAGTGATAAAATGTAGCCTCCCCGCTGACCTCAGGCACTCCCGTTGTGGGGGTGGGAATATTAGTTATGTATCTGCATATATGGCTTTATGAATTATGTACGATGATAAACTACACACATTCTAGATTCTACAGTATAAAACATTAGCTCTCGGGACCACAGTTTGTGTCGGCACACACTAGGAAATACAAGGTGTCATTTACTCCATTCCTGTATAACTACAAAATATGGATAGCTATTGTTCCATAACAAATCCACGTAACTTATGTAGGGGGTCTTACCTATGTGTACACATCTTCGGATTAGGATTTTAAAGTCTTTTTGTAACTTGGATATTTCATCATGTGGATATCTATGTGTGTTGGTTATGGGGGTGCATGATGGAGAAAGGGGGAAGCTCCCCAAATGCAGCATCGGCTCATATTCACACTTACTTTGCTCCCAACAGAGGCACTCCATGGGTTACTGCATTTATATTCCGGACTGAATAATTTGCACGGCGGGTCAATACCAATACGTAGAGCTTTGCACGGCGGGTCAATAATACGTGGAACTTTGCACAGCGGGTCAATAATAATATGCAGAACTTTGCACAGCGGGTCAAGAATAATACGCGGAACTTTGCATGGTGGGTCAATAATACGTATAACTTTGCACGGTGGGTCAATATTAATATGAGGAACTTTGCACGGCGGGTCAATAATACGCGGAACTTTGCATGGTGGGTCAATACTAATACGCGGAACTTTGCATGGTGGGTAAATAATACGTATAACTTTGCACGGTGGGACAATACTAATATGAGCAACTTTGCACGGCGGGTCAATAATACGCGGAACTTTGCATGGTGGGTCAATACTAATACGTGGAACTTTGCACGGCGGGTCAATAATATGCGGAACTTTACACGGCGGGTCGATAATACGTGGAACTTTGCAAGGTGGGTCAATAATACATGGAACATTGCATGTTGGGTCAATACTAATACGTGGAACTTTGCGCAGTGGGTCAATACTAGTATGTGGATCTTTGCACGGTGGGTCAATAATACACGGAGCTTTGTACGGCGGGTCAATAATACGTGGAACTTTGCAGTGGGTCAATACTAATACGTGGAACTTTGCACGGTGAGTCAATAACACGTGGAACTTTGCACAGCGGGTCAATAATTATACAAGGAACTTTGCACGGCGGGTCAATAATACAAGGAACTTTGTGTGGAGGGTCAATACAAATACGTGGAACTTTGCACGGCGGGTCAATACAAATACGTGGAACTTTGCGAGGCGGGTCAATACAAATACGTGGATCTTTGCGCAGCGGGTCAATACTAATACGTGAAACTTTGCACGAAGGGTCAATAAAAATATGAGGAACTTTCCACGGCGGGTCAATACCAATAGGTGGAACTTTGCACGGCGGGTCAGTAATAATATGTGGAACTTTGCATGGCAACTAAATACCAACACAAGGAACTTTGGACGGCGGGTCAATAATACGAGGAACTTTGAACGGTGGGTCAATACTAATAGGCGGAACTTTGCACGGCAGGTCAGTGATAATACGTGGAACTTTTCACGGCAAGTAAATACCAATACGTGGAACTTTTCACGGCAAGTAAATACCAATACGTGGAACTTTTCATGGCAAGTAAATACCAATACGTGGAACTTTTCATGGCAAGTAAATACCAATATGTGGAACTTTGCACTGTGGGTCAATAATAATACAAGGAACGTTGCACGGCGGGTCAATACCAATAGGTGGAACTTTGTACGACGGGTCAGTAATAATACGTGGAACTTGCATGGCAAGTTAGTACCAGTATGTGGAACTTTGAACGGTGGGTCAATAATAATACAAGGAACTTTGCACGGTGGGTCATTAACAACATGTGGAACTTTGTAAGGCAGAAGTGATGTTTTACAGCATTTTTTTTCCATAGTCATTTATGTATAAATGGCCAAAAAACATATGGAAATAAATGAAGCCCAAGCACTGTATTGTCTCAGTTACATGGAAAACCATTTAAATACCCTGAAATGATAATTATAATGCTACTAATCCCATCAGTCTTGCAGGGAAGTCCCATAACATGATCCCTTCCTTCTGCTCCTATAACTATATCCATGTTTGGAAAAAAAAGGACTACAAAAAAAAAAAGAAAAAAAAAAAAGAAGAGGGGGAGGGGGTCGTTAACTTCAGGATGTATGGGAAAAGACTGATCTAAATAGAGAGTCAGACAGTAACATACTGCAACAAGATGATTTCACCAGGCAGACATACAATTCACACTAATAGGTAGTCCGGGTATATTTGGAGACTCAGAGCTGCATCAGCAGGATGCCATGTGGATTTATTCCTAGGTGATACAGAGATCAGATGGAGGCACTGCGATGGCTTCCTGTAGACTGGCTGGAGCCCAGAGCAGGAAGGTGACAGTAGTAATGCAGGATGTGTGGAAGCAACATGAGGTCTGACCTGACTCTCGCTGGCCTCCTGCATACAGGAGGCTGCAGCTGGTCCCAGGAGGAGGCCTCTTTGCTGCTCTCAAAAAAAAAAAAAAAAAAAAAAAAAAAATCGATACCCTTGCTGCCTCTGGAGGTCACATTCCTCTCCTATGCTTCTGTATTGCTGGAGAAAAGATGCTGTCTCTCAGCATTATAGTTTAGATCCTGCATTATTTTATCGGCTCGTCATCCCATTTGTGCTTGATATGTAGTTTTATCCTACTAGCGACCATCACTACATTTCAGCTTGAGATATCCTCCTGAGACATATTGCACAAGATGACCAGGGCTAATTATTTTTTTTTATGTTATGTGTGCTTGCATGAAAATATATCAAGTTTGTATCTAAAGAAATTGAAGTCCTTTAGAAAATTATCAGAAGGATGACGGGGACATTGCTTTCTAATCAACTCATCATAAAACGAGAGAAAAATTACTAAAATTGGCTAATTTTTGGACTATGTAATTTTTAGACGGTGCAAGTTTTGACAAGACAGTCCTATAACGCCCCAAACACACAGCGCCTCATGCTGGATGATACATTTCATGCATCTTTACAACACTTTTTCTAACTGTACACAGTCTATTAGTTGGTAGTTTTGTTGTGTTTTAGCAGTCATATGCTTACTCAAGAGGTCAGGAAAACGTGTTGAAAATGCCCATGCTCCATATTTATTATGCATTTTAAACAGAGTATTTTGGTGCGTTATACATGCAGTCTGATCTGTGGACAGCAAGTTATAGGGCAGAAGCTGAGCACAACCATATGCCTGTTTGTTGGAGAAGATTTTGTAGAACTTGTATTTAGCACATTGAAATCCCTGTACGCTTATGAGTCCAGTGGGCGGTCCTACAGGGAAGACAGCCAATCACAGAAAAAGACCGCCCACCGGACTCATATGCAGACAAAGTTTTGCTGAAACTTTTCCCACGAAACTGTATATCAGTCTGGTCAGCTCCTCTTGCCATCATATCACATAATTTTGATGACAGTTAGAATTCTGGTGCATTTAGCCAAGTAAATTTCCAACTGAATTACTAGTTCATATATCCAAGCAATGTCCAACTTTACTTATTATCAACCATCTATATATAATTGCCTTAAATTGTCTGTCATCCACTTCCATCTGGATGTCCCCGAATCCCACAATCCACTGCGCTGCACCGGAAGTACGCCAACCGCCATTTTGGAACACTCAAGTGATGCCGCTCAGATCCCCGACGCAGCTGCGATCCCGACCTCTTGGATCCAGGCTGCAGCTGCGATCCCAGCTGCCGCTGCGATCACAAGGCTGTGAAAGGGGTTAACGAGGGGATATAACGAGAGAGGTGTAATGAAGGGGGAGTAATGAGAGGGATGCCGCCGGACCCCCGACAGGAGCCACCGCCTGACTACATGGATCCCGCCGCTGCCTGCCCACCCACCTCTGTGCAGTCACAGCCGGCAGGAAAGACCGCGGCTTGAGGCCTGTGCTGGAGATTGGGTGCGGCCACCCTCTGGTGGTGCCGCACACCATCTCCAGCACAGGCTGCAAAACACCGTCTTTCCTGCCGGCTGTGAGAGGGGTGTAACGAGTGTGTAATGAGGGGGGAGTAATGAGAGGGATGCCGCCGCCGGACCCCCGCCAGGACCCACCGCCTGACTACACGCGCCGGATCCCGCCGCTGCCTGCCCACCCACCTCCGTGCAGTCACAGCCGGCAGGAAAGACCGCGGCTTGAGGCCTGTGGTGGAGATTGGGTGCGGCCACCCTCTGGTGGTGCCGCACACCATCTCCAGCACAGGCTGCAAAACACCGTCTTTCCTGCCGGCTGTGAGAGGGGTGTAACGAGAGGGTGTAATGAGGGGGGAGTAATGAGAGGGATGCCGCCGCCGGACCCCCGCCAGGACCCACCGCCTGACTACACGCGCCGGATCCCGCCGCTGCCTGCCCACCCACCTCCGTGCTGTCACAGCCGGCAGGAAAGACCGCGGCTTGAGGCCTGTGGAGGAGATTGGGTGCGGCCACCCTCTGGTGGTGCCGCACACCATCTCCAGCACAGGCTGCAAAACACCGTCTTTCCTGCCGGCTGTGAGAGGGGTGTAACGAGAGGGTGTAATGAGGGGGGAGTAATGAGAGGGATGCCGCCGCCGGACCCCCGCCAGGACCCACTGCCTGACTACACGCGCCGGATCCCGCCGCTGCCTGCCCACCCACCTCCGTGCTGTCACAGCCGGCAGGAAAGACCGCGGCTTGAGGCCTGCGCTGGAGATTGGGGCGCCGCACAACATCTCCAGCACAGGCCACAAAACACCGTCTTTCCTGCCGGTTGTGACTGCACGGAAGTGGGTGGGCCGCCACCCCCAGCGCCACAAAGCTGCCCCCATCGTGATGTTACTGCCCTCCCGATGCGATATCGGGCACAAATCTAGTTATTTATATATTTCCATCATATCGCTCAATGCTGTACAAGAATCTATCTATACAAAGCACATACTAAATAACGTCTACACACACGGCATGCCTTTGCATCAGCTTCAGCTTGACTGCAGGGGTGAATAAAAAATGGGGCATGTCGAGATCCGACATGCCCGATAACCATTTCCCCCAAAGGTCCCTCCCTACCTTACAAACCTGTAAGCCAACAAATAGATGAGATCTTTAATAAATTAATGTGCTTTCAAGTGTGTGGAATTAACAAAACAGTCATTTAACAACTTCTGTTCACAAGTGCTAAAATCAATAATTACTACAAAAATCTAAGAGCATTACTTCACCTGATGGGACAAATAACTGGAAAAGGGCTAAAGCTTTCAAGGACTGATGGGTGCCTTGGGAGTGTAGGGGGTTGGGGATAGACTTTCAGAAGAGGCCAAAGTGAAATCTGCTTGTTTGATTAACCAGATCATTACATTTACTGATGGGAAATCCACAGCGGGACTCAGCTGGTAAAAGCCACCTCTCCAGCCAGGCTCATAAAATCCAGCTCTTCCACAGACTATGCTGATAATCAATATATCCACTGTAAATCTGCAAAGAGCAGAACTGTGCAGACGTCTCCTGGTAGTCATGTAACCTACTGAAAATATGCACTAAAACAGCCCATCAGCTCCAGAGCTCCAAGTATTGAAAGCTTATTGGCAAACAAAACTTATACCCATAACCTCAAGAGCAAAGTAGAAGTTAATGGAGTGCAAAAAGTATCATCTTCCCCTACAGAAACGTAGAAATCTTTTAGTGAAGCAATATGCGTCACTTTAGCAGATTGGAATAACCCTTCAAGTAAACGGTCGTTCAAGTACTACAAGCTCAACAGGTCCACAAAAGGAGGTCTGTTTTACTGTTGATCACCAACTGGGATCTTTCCTGTATGACTAATCTCTACAATTATGGAGATTGCCAAACTGGAGTAGGGAGAACTAGCTCTCCTTCTAGAGGAGGACACTTGGCTCTATAATGCTCAAAGGAGGTACTACTAGAGCTGGTACCAATCGATTTACACATTGGTCTGTGGCCGCTGCATGGAAACGGGAATGCCGCCTCATACCTGCCAATATTCGTGGCTCGTCTTATGATTGACCAACCTAGTGAGCGTCACTCTGTGACGCTGACATTGCGTCAAAATGGCTAATCAAAAGGGCTAATCAAAAGAAGAGTCAAGGATGCCGGCAGGTAAAAGAAGGTACATCCGCTCTCTGCAGCGGTCACAAAGCCTTGACGGATGGAACGAGACATCAGAATAAATTAGCAGCAACTATTGTAGCTAGCCTATAATTCAATGTTTAACCCCTTTCATGATGCCGGGGAGATAACCCCTGCAACAGCTGTACAGGGTGGCACTTAAAAGACAGCTTTTACCTTTTGGAGGAGAGCTTATTTGCATACCTTCATGGGGCATTGCTTTTCCTATACAGCTCCACAAGGAGATAAAGCAGCACCTAGACCTCAGTCAAAGGTCTCACCTGGCCAGCCCAGTGCTCTACTTTGCACTGACAAGGGGCAACAACCCCCCCAAAAAAGCTGTTGGTAGATGGGTATTGACTTTTTTTTTTACAAAGTATCTGGTTTTGCAAATATCAGTCAGACATTGATTTTTATATGATAAATTATCAATCTGCCTTACTCACATGGGTATTAAAAGACACTAAAATCTTCCAAGTTGAGCTAAAGGGGGTTACATGTCGTCTACAGCAATTCATCCAGGAAATTAATGGTGGTACGAGGTCACAGTCTTGACCAATGATCTTCTCATATGTATCTACAACCTATCAGAATGTCATTATTTTTTGTGGTCTTCTGCCAGTACACATTATGCACAAGGTGGAAAGCGCTCTGTCATGGACCCATACAGACCAAGTTTAAGGGCTTTTCACCCCTGCAGTTTAGGATATTCCTGCTGAACTAACCCCATATCCTAAATGTGACCAACAAAGCCCTTTAGATGTCAGAGCACACGGGATCAGACATGCAGGAACTTGTAGCATTCATCCACTACCAGCCCGTCTCCTACAGACTCATTATCCTCTGTCGGAGACAGTGCACTGTTGCCATGGAGACTAAGTACTCCGCAACAGGCATGGTGACCAAGGACTACAAGCACATTTTCTTGAAGTGAGATCCATGACACCAGAAGCCATGTACCGTGCTAAAATTAAAAATGACTACTCCAACAGCTAAAGAAGGTTATCCAGCATGAAGATCATCCATGTGAAAAAGTAGCTGCCCCCATGATGCCAGACATGGTTGCATCATTAGCAGCAATAACTATGCCCAATTGCTAAAATTTGTGCAAATCGATTTGAAGATCCCAATCCATCAACCATGACAATGGTCAGTGGCCGCTGGACATGAGAGGAGAACTGGCCCTCACCTGAAGCCAGCCACAGCTCTTCTTTTGATTAGCTGGCCTGGATTGTCATGGCTCAATGACTCAGGCTGACTAATCAAAGGAAAAGCTGTGGATGAACTTAAAATGCAGTTATTATTATTATTATTATTTATTGTTATAGCGCCATTTATTCCATGGCGCTTTACATGTGAGGGGGGTATACATAAAAACAAGTACAATAATCTTAAACAATACAAGTCATAACTGGTACAGGAGGAGAGAGGACCCTGCCCGCGAGGGCTCACAATCTTCAAGGGATGGGTGATAATACAGTAGGCGAGGGTAGAGCTGGTCGTGCAGCGGTTTGGTCGATCGGTGGTTACTGCAGGTTATAGGCTTGTCGCAGTTAGGTAAGAGGCGGTTTTCCTGCTCCCGTCCCATAGCCACTGAACACTGTCATGGCCAATGGATTGGGGGTTTACAAATTGATTCACACCAACTTCTACCAAATTTATCAGAAAATCTGGCTCCTGAAACCTCTGGCAAACAGATGATTTTGCCAGGAAAGGTTGCAATGGCCAGTCATTTCCTCTATAGTGTCAACTGCAAGAGAAATAAGCATAACATGGTGGTTTTTCAGATGAATGGCCTTTTAGGTAGTAAAATGAAGGCCAAGTCTGCTGTAGCCTTTGGCTCATGGAGGGGGAACATATGCCTTAAAAGAGTATTCTAATCTCAGACATTAAAGGGGTGTTCCCATATCCAAGATCCCATCCCAATATGTTGTAGGTGTAATAATAATAATATTAGCAAATACCTCCAATTAGAAATGTAGTATACTTCTTCTGATTTGCTATGTTGCTTACCCTTTGTGAAGGGCATTGCATTAAGATAAATATCCATGGTTAAATGGGGTAATGGAGTACATTTGAGCAAAAAAATAAATAAAAGTCACAAATGATGAATTAGGTGAAATCCCTGCAATTGGCTAAGCAATTGATCACGAAAAAAGGCACAAAAAAAAAAAAGGAATTAAACAAGAAACTCGCTCTAAAACCAAACAAAAAAAACCCTCAAACCGCACAGCCACTCACTGGCATCAACGGTCTTATGCTGTACATACAGGCATAATGTCTAAGGCCAGTGATTGGCTGCAGTAGTCACGTAGATGTATGGCGCATGAGTGCCAGAGCACTATGATCTGTATCTCAAAACAAATCTCCAGTCTTTAAATTCTCTTTATATTATATGAATTCTTCCAGGATTTATAAAAAAAAAAAAAAAAAAAAAAAAAAAAAAGATCTGCTTGGTTTCCCTGAGGGATCGCCACATTTACCAATGGTTTGGTCTGGTATTTGCAACTCATTGCCATTGGCTGGATGGTGCCGATAGGCAATACCAAACACAGTCGATGAAGATGGACAAGAATGATCGTGTTTTGGTACAAAAGCTGACCCTTTTTTAAAATTGTGGACAATCCCTTTATACTGGACTGCTGACAATTTTAAATTCAGTAAACCCATCAATGTGTACAGTCTATACTCTACAGTCAATGTTGGGGATCGGGGCTGACAGACAGCAGTCTGGTTTCGGCCAAGAGGTCTGAAGGGCAGTGCATGGGACTCGAAATTCTACTTCTAATTAGTGGTGAGCGAACATGCTTGAATAAGGTGTTATCTGAGCATACTAGAGTGCTAACCGAGTGTCTTCGTCATGCTCGAATACTATGTTCTAGCCCCGCGGCTGTATGTCTCGCACATGCAGGGATTACCTGTTTGTTATGCCATCCCTGCTTGTGTTGCGGCTGACGAACAGCGGCGAGACATGCAGCCGTAATGACTCAAACATATTATTCAAGCACGCCGAAGTCACTCTGTTAGCTCCCGAGCATGATAACACCTTATCCGAGCACGTTTGGTCATTCCTACTCAAAGGATTACACCCAGTTACCAAACAAAATGTTATATTAGAAGACATCCACTCATGCAATAGGTGCAGCACCTTGTGCAATTTCTCTCACCGTTTTATCTCGGAGTCTCTCTCCATGGACAAGAAAGTCTGCACTACCGTTATCCTCGGGGTGGGAAGTTTTGTACACGGTGACACAGCTGAGTCCCCCTCCTGCAAGCGGCAACCACCCGCCACTTGAGTCATCTCGTGTCATCACCACAGCTCGCACGCGTGCATAACTGTCACTGCAAGAGACAGAAACAGAAAAGAGAAGATTAGAGCTGGAGGCTGGTAAAAAGGGCAACCTGGACTGGAAAAAACTGATGAATATTATGCACCATCACACGATAGAACGTCCCAAATTTCTGATGTATACTTCACGGTAGATTGACATGTTGTGGAATAGGTGCGGTGTCGTCATCAGATATCAATATGCCACTTTACAGTACAATACATGTGAATGGAGATTGCAAAACCCCTTTGACATATTTCCACTATACCTGGAATTGGGGTTGTGAGTCTTACTCTTGGCAATTCATTAATTTGTGGCGGAAAGTGTGTGGACACACGAAAAGCTGTACTCAAGAACTTGCCCTAAAGAACAAAGTGATCTAATCATCAACTCCACCTTAGATTTGCTAAGCTAAACTGATCATGGAATACGAGTCCCATTATATTATGACATCAATGTATGGAAAATGTAGGGTAATCAGACGATTGTACTTCCACGTTACATGAACCCAATTATACCCCCAATATAGCACAATGGAGTTATGTGAGAGTTTAAAATGTATCTGTCATTTTTACCCAATCCCGGAGTAGAGACATGGTCTTCCTGCCCTCATCCCCTCTAACAAGTTAAAACTAATAAGTCCAGAAACAGTCTCTATTCTCCTGTGTTACAACTTGCCTTCCTTTATTTTTAAGTCAACAGTTCCTTTTCAAAAGTATACTGACAGGATGATAAGTGCTGAAATTTCCTAATACTCCCTTCCTAGCATACACAGCACCTGCCATTGTCTAACAGTTGGCTACTATAAATTGAATAATGCCTTACGCAGTTTGACGGATAGGAGAGCAGACAGGAGCAGACAGGCGAGCAGACAGGCGAGCAGACAGGCGAGCAGACAAGCGAGCAGACAGGAGAGCAGACAGGAGAGCAGACAGGAGAGCAGACAGGAGAGCAGACAGGAGAGCAGGAGCAGAGAGGAAAATACCTCCATTTACTGTAGTCCATCTCATTGTGTATGCTGTTGGGAAATTGATAAAACTTGCCAACAGGAAGAAGACAAGTTATCTAGAAGGAAGACACATACTGTGCCAAATTATTCACGTCTTCAATGCCGCACGACTTCAGTTGGCCGAGTTGGTCTGTGATTATTTTCCTGAAGCAACAACACGCCGTATTGGCGCAAGAGCAGAGTAGGTAATTAGTAACCTCTGCAGTGACGATAGCATGATTGGCACATGGATAGTGAGACACAAGAGAAGTTTCCCGAACCCACAGAAAAGAAAAAAAACTGTCCCCCATTTTTGCTCTTCCTGCTTTGTTCTCATTTCCTCTTTCACTTGACCAGAAAATATTCCTACATTACCATTACACATGTACAGATACCTAATAAATGCCAAGTGTGAGGTTGGACAGTCTAAAGGAGTCAAGTTTGGGCAATAATAATAATTACATTAGGTCATTATAAATCTGTACATGTTTAATATAATTAAACTCAGAATTAGAGACTTCATTAAAGTGATACATTCAGGTGGCTATATTGCTACATTAGAGAAAAGAAAAACATGGATTTTTGTGAGTACTCACCGTAAAATCCTTTTCTCCGAGACGCTCATTGGGGGACACAGAGACTGTGGGTGTGTGCTTCTGCCGTCTGGAGGCTGACACTAAGTATACAAAAAAAGAGTTAGCTCCTCCTCCGCCGCATACACCCTCGCCCCCAGACCGGGCGTAACTCAGTTTAGTGCATAAGCAGTAGGAGAACGCGCCTTAAATTCAGGCAAGAAATTATACGTCTGGAAAAGGGACCACCCTGATCCTTACATAAGGATTTGTATAACTCAAAATAAGCAAAAAGCCAACTGGCTAGTAGGGTGGGTGCTGTGTCCCCCAATGAGCGTCTCGGAGAAAAGGATTTTACGGTGAGTACTCACAAAAATCCATGTTTCTCCTTCGTCTCATTGGGGGACACAGAGACTGTGGGACGTTCTAAAGCAGTCCCTGGGCGGGATCTTAGCTCACCCAATCCATGCTATTTTGCGCCCCTGATTAGAGGTGCGCAACTGCTGCCTGGAGAATCTTTCTTCCCAGGCATGCATCCGAGGATGCCTGGGTATGTACGTTATAATGTTTGACAAACGTATGCAAGCTGGACCAGGTAGCTGCTTTGCACACCTGTTCCGCTGAAGCTTGGTGTCGCAGTGCCCATGAGGCACCCACTGCTCGAGCCGAGTGTGCCTTGATCCCTGCCGGAACCGGCGTGCCACTAATTTCATAAGATTCTTGGATCGTCAGGCGAACCCATCTGGCCAAAGTCGCTTTGGACGCAGCGAGCCCCTTCCGCCGCCCTTCTGGGATCACGAATAGAGAGTCTGTCCGGCGGAAAGGAGCTGTCCTTGTCACATACCTCCTAAGAGCTCTTACCAGATCCAAGGTGTGCAATGCCTTTTCTACCCTGTGCACCGGTGCCGGGCAAAACGAGGGTAAGACAATGTCTTCGTTGATATGGAATGCAGAGACAACCTTCGGCAAGAAGGGAGGAGCTGGCCTTAAAACTACCTTATCCTTATAAAAGGTCAGGAACGGCGGTTTACAAGATAAAGCCGCCAATTCCGAAACCCGCCTAATAGACGTAATAGCTACCAGAAAAACGACCTTCCTGGACAGGTAAGGTAAGGAAACCTCTTGTAACGGTTCGAAAGGAGCCTCTTGAAGGGCCCTGAGCACCAAGTTCAGGTCCCATGATTCCGTCGGCGCCTTATAGGGGGGTACTACATGTGCGACCCCCTGCATAAACGTCCTAACCTGCCAGACCGAAGCGACCTTTCGTTGGAAAAGCACCGACAGAGCCGAGATCTGCGTTCTGAGCGAACTCGGAGCCAATCCTGCGTCCAGCCCTGCCTGCAGAAAAGCCAGTACGTTGGGGATCGAAAAAACCAGAGGAGCCACTCCGCGATCCCTACACCAACGGAAAAACTTCCCAAGTCCGATGATATACTCTCGCCGAGGAAGGCTTTCGGGCACTCACCATCGTGGCTACCACATCGCGCCTGAATCCTGCCTGTGTTAACAGCCAAGATTCAATGGCCACGCCGTCAAACACAGGGCCCCTAAGTTCGGATGGTAGATCGGCCCCTGGGACAGCAAGTCCGGCCGATCTGGGAGACGCCAGGGTACGTCCACCACTAGCTGAACCAGATCTGCATACCAGGCCCGCCGAGGCCAGTCTGGGGCCAGCAGAATTGCTGGAACCTTCTCTCTCCTTAACTTCCTGATGACTCTTGGAAGGAGAGGTAGCGGGGGGAACAAGTACGGGAGACGAAACTGGCTCCACGGAAGCACCAGAGCGTCTGCTGCGATTGCCTGCGGGTCGAGGGATCGAGCGACGAACCTTTGTACTTTGGCGTTCTCTCTGGATGCCATAAGGTCCACGTCCGGTGTCCCCCACCGTTGGCAGATCTGTTGAAAAACCTCGGGGTGCAGGGACCATTCCCCTGCCGCGACCCTCTGTCGGCTGAGAAAATCTGCCGCCCAGTTTTCGACTCCCGGAATGTGCACCGCTGAAATTACCACGCGGTTCTTCTCTGCCCAACGCAGTACCAGCCCGACCTCGCGCATGGCTGCCTGGCTGCGCGTGCCCCCTTGATGGTTGACATATGCTACTGCTGTAGCATTGTCCGACTGAATGCGCACCGGCCGGTGTCTCAGAAAACACTGGAAATGTTGCAGGGCCAATCGTATTGCCCGTATCTCCAGAATGTTGATCGGGAGAATTATCTCCTGAATGGACCACCGCCCCTGGGCTGTGTGACTCTGGAAAACTGCTCCCCAACCATGCAGGCTTGCATCGGTCGTCACCACCAACCACTGCTCCGGGGGAAAAGGTTTCCCCTGGACCAGGGACGAGTCGCGAGTCCACCACCGGAGTGAATGTCGGACCAGCGGAGACAACTTGCACCGATGACTGAGAGAAAGCAGCCTCCGGTCCCATGCAGACAAGAGCGCATGCTGAAGCGGACGGAGATGGAACTGGGCAAACGGGATTGCCTCCATCGCCGCCACCATTCTGCCCAACACACTCATGCCGTACCGGATGGGTCTGGTGCCCGGCTGCAGAAGGTTGCGTACTCCTTGCTTGATTTTTTGCGCCTTGTCCTGAGGGAGGATCACCAGCCCCCGGGAGGTATCGAAAATCATGCCTAGGAACACAATTCTTTGGGCTGGAACCAAGGACGACTTGCTCTGATTGATTAACCAGCCTAGACGGGCCAGAGTATCCAGCGTGATACGGACATTCTCCTGGCACGCCTGAAACGACGGCCCCTTTACCAACAGGTCGTCCAGGTAAGGTAGTACCGTTATGCCCCGAGCATGCAGGATGGCCATAACCACCGCCATTATCTTCGTAAAGACTCTGGGAGCAGTGGCCAGACCGAAAGGCAGAGCAACAAATTGAAAATGTCGCCCTCCGATCGCAAAACGCAGGAACCTCTGGTGTGGAGGAAAAATCGGAATGTGCAGATATGCATCCTGCACATCGATCGAGGCCAGGAACTCCCCTGGATCCATGGCTGCAATGACCGAACGGAGGGATTCCATCCGGAACCGCCTGACTCTGATGAATTTGTTCAGGATTTTTAGATCTAGTACTGGCCTTACTGGCCCGTCTCTTTTGGGGACCGAAAACAGGTTGGAGTAAAAACCTTGTGCCTCTTCGCTTTTCGGCACTGGGACAATGACCCCGTTGCGCTGTAGCGTCATTATGGCCTGTAACAAACCCTCTGCCTGCGACCCTGTTCCGGAAAACCGGGAATGAAAGAATCGCCGTGGCGGGAGTCCGACAAACTCTATCTTGTACCCGGACGATATCAGTTCTGCCACCCAGGCGTCGCGTGTCACTGCGACCCAAACGTGGCTGAACTTTAGTAGGCGTCCGCCCACCCTGTCGTCCGTAGGTACGAAGCGCCTCGAGTCATTTTGCTGGAGGCTTTTGGGATCTGGCCCCCCTCGTTCTGGGCAAACGGCCTCGGCCTCTGCCCAGCGGATTGGCTCTGTAAGAGATTTGCCTTTCCCTAATCTGACCATCATTTGCGGAGGTGGATGCTCTGGCCGAAGTCCCCCTCCAGGGGTTACGAAAGGGCCGAAAACGCCTCTGTGTCTGCCTGAATGCTGGCCAAGTCCTCTGCTGCGGGAGGAAACTACTCCTCCCCCCCGTGGCTTCTGAGATAAGCTTATCAAGCTTCTCACCGAACAACCGATTGCCCTGAAAAGGCAATGAGGTCAAGGATTTTTTGGAGATAGAATCCGCTTTCCATAATCTCAGCCATAATGCTCGCCTAACGGCGATTGCATTTGCTGCTGCCACAGCAGAACACTCGGCCGCGTCCAGAGAGGCGCTGACGAGAAAATCACTTGCCCCTGATATCTGATTTGTAACCTCCAAGACCTCCGCAGGCAGATCTCTGTCCTGGAGGGCATTATGCAGAGCGTCTGCCCATGAAACCATGGCCTTAGCCACCCAAGTAGCCGCAAAGGAGGGGGCCAGGGCCGACCCCGCTGCCTCATACACTGAGCGGGCAAGCCCCTCTATAAGGCGATCAGTTGGGTCCTTGATAGAAGAACCGCTGGGTATCGACAATAGTGATCTTGACGCCAAACGTGATACCGGTGGGTCCACTACTGGCGACTCCACCCATCCTTTATGGAGTTCAGGAGGAAACGGATACTTCGCTTGCAGCGCTTTTTGCATTGCAAAACGCTTATCCGGGTGTTCCCTATGTTTCTGGACTAGCTCCTCGAACTCCGGATGTGTGGCAAACCTTCTATGCGGTCGCCTGGTCTTCTTGAAGGAGACCTTGTGACCTGAGGCCGTGGACACATCGTCCTCGATCTCTAAAGTCTGGTTGACTGCCTCAATGAGGCTGTCCACCGAGTCTTGGTATCCCAGGCTTTCTGGATTTCAGGCCTCCTCTCCCTCCTCCTCGCCCTCATCCTGCTCGCTTCCCGAGCTCGGCGACGGGGAACGAGATGCCCTAATACCCGCCGCCGCAACCCCAGAGGGTCCGGCCGACGGGGAACGAGCTCTTTTGCTAAGAGCTTGTCTGGTGCTGGAGCGGCCTCTAACGGTCGGAGGGTCCTGAGACGTGGACGAGCTGTCTTCCGCTGGCAGACCACCATCCTTGTCCCTGCCCGGGCCTCGAAGAGACTCAATTGCCCTTGTAAGGGACATCATAGAGTGTGATAAAGACACCACCCATTCTGGGGGGTCCTGACTTCTGGGCTCTGCAACAATGGGGGGCTCCTGGGCTCGCTCCGACTCGCAGGCTTCACAAAATTTATCTGGCTGCGCCTTAGGCAGCCTGACCCCACAGGAAACGCAAACAGCATATAGGAAAGAATGAGCTTTCCCTTTGCCAGACATATTGCAGGGTAGGGTAGGAGGAGGAGGATAACCCCTTCCTTGACCACTAGTGCGGCACTCGAAACGGGGTTGCACTCACCCACCGGTAATGTCCACCTTGCGTCTCTTCCACGGGGCGTGCGGCGTTACTCGCCGGGGCACTTGCGGCGCACTCCGGGAGATAGGCGGCGGCTTCCGGCCGCACTTTGCGAGGAAATGAGGAGAGGGAGGGGGCGGAGCTCCCCGGTGTCTGTGTGCGCCCGCCGTTCTCCGCCCCCGGAAGTTAGTGGGCGGGACTTCCGGCTACCCCCGGAAGTCGGCGGGCGGGCGCGCGGAACTCCGGACCTCCCCATACAGCGGGGACCGCGGCCGCCGCTGGCCGCACTACACGTGCGGCGTTCGAGGGAGGAGGGCGGGAGCTCCCCGGTAACTGAGCGCGCCTGCCGCTCTCCGCCCCCGGAAGTTAGTGGGCGGGGCTTCCGGCTACCCCCGGAAGTCGGCCGGCGGGCGGCTCGGGCCTCACCATACAGCGCGGCCGCCGACGGGGCTCTGGCTACACTCCACGCCCATCAACAAGAGAGGTGAGCCGGGCCTCCCCCCTGTGGCTTCTGCGCCGTGGGCTTGTGGTGCTCTCAACCCCATCCCTGGGCCGGGAGGGGGAGGCTACTGCACCAGTCTTCGACGCTTCACTCCCTTGGCTCACCTGCGCCTCCAGGACCACCCCTGGTGTCCTACCTAGGGGTGGTCGGGGCATTAATGCATTCCCACGTTGCAGGAGAGTAACAACGTGGAGGATCACTCACACGTGCTCGCCCGCTGGGGTTCATGGGGAACCGAATCCTTTTATCAGGATGCGTTGCCACCTCTTTAGAAAAATAACAAAGAAAAATGGTTGTCTGGGGAAAAGTCCCAGATGTGTCCCTCGGTGCGGGAGAGAAAACACGTGGAGGGCTACTCACACCTGGTCGCCCGTTGATGATTTGGGGAGATCGGACCCTCTCTATAGGATCCGTCGCCCCTATCTTATCTTCATAGAAAGAGACCAAAAAAAAAAAAAAAAAATCTAGTCTGGAGCTCCAGACTGCGTGTGCCTCCATCAGACACTAAGCAAAAACTGAGTTACGCCCGGTCTGGGGGCGAGGGTGTATGCGGAGGAGGAGCTAACTCTTTTTTTGTATACTTAGTGTCAGCCTCCAGACGGCAGAAGCACACACCCACAGTCTCTGTGTCCCCCAATGAGACGGAGAAAATGTTGCAAGTCTGAATTTTTTTTGTCCTTTCCAATATAATGCCACTAAACAAAAAAAAACAAAAAAAAAAACCATAAAACAGTCTTTCCATTTTGATATTGTACGACTGGCCAAAATGTCCCACAAAAGAAATAAAAAACTTTTTTTTAAAATGCATTGGTGAAAACCTAGTAATCCCCATTTACAAAAAGGTGAAAAACCTTGCCAAAACTGGACATTGGCGTTGGAACATTTTACCATGAAGACATTTCAGATAAATATTTTATTCCACAATCAGGCTTCCGAAACAAAGGAAATCAAGTTCTAGTCACTCCCAACATTTCCCAGAAATACAAGAACTCATCTAAAATAAATATGCCACCTCCGATGAAACAGATACGCTTCTACGAAGAATACTATTTATATGAACAATAAAGCACTTTGGGGCCAAGACCTCTATGATACCATTCAAGTTCATGGCTATGAGAATCCAAAAATACATACGTGAGCATGTAGTGTGATATCTCCCAGTAATAAGTGGTTGATAACGTTTAAGTTTAAGCTGGCCATACAAATTATACTAAATTTGGTGGGAACTGACTTGATATTAGGCCTGTAACTGTCCCATCAATTCATCTCTGGCTGAATCTCCGGCTGCCTCTCCAAACAATCTCCGGTCCTCCCTAGACCTTTATCTGCTCCTCAATCATGTCCAAGATTTCTCCTGTGCAATCCCCCAATACTTAAGATTTCATTACCCCAAAAAGATCAGACACCTTTGAAAGCTTCAAGCCAAACCTGAAAACCCATCTCTTCATAAAGGTACAATGTACAATAAGCCTGCTGCCACTAAGCTGCCATATCAGTGGCATCTACACCCTGACCTATTGTCTCCTCCTCTATTCCCTGGGAGGAGTTCGATCAGCGCTGTCATCACTGTCCCCACCCTCCTGTCAAATTGAACATGAAGAGAAAGTCACAGATCAGCTGCAGGCTGGACATGTTGTTCATGTTCAATTCGACAAAAGGCGGGGGACAGTGATGCCAGAGCTGATTGGGCGCCGGACTCACGTGTCACAAGAGCTTTGGGAACGTCAGTGCTGACATCAAGAGAACAGCGCCAGCACAGGAGGAAAGTATAGGCCATTTTATTTTATCGGGCCAAACATTTAGATCAAGAAGGGGTTGTCCTAGTAGTGAACCCCTTTAAAGTGCTAATTTTTATGGTCTGTACCAATAAGGCGCGTCTCCCAAGATCCTCTGGGGCATGTCTTTACGCTGCTCTGCATTGTTATTATGTAAACACCTCCCCTTAATATTATTAAGGGGAGCAGAGGGAATAAAATAAGAGCAAAAACAGACCACTTATATAAAGTTTATGGTGCTTCTTCATCTCCAAACTCCAAAATGAAAACAGGCTTCTTCAACACAAATGAATAGGAAAACAGTCCCTTTTCACGTAAGGCAAAAATAAATCAGTGTCACCAACTCGGTATCACAGGAACCTTTTAGACTATAACAAAGGCTAACAAACTGCTCAGTCTGTCTCCAACCTCAGCACAACTACCCCCCCCCCCCCCAAGCAAGTCCAGCTGCCTTTAATTATGACTGTAAGAACAAGACTGGAGAATGGGAGTAACCTTTCCCACCCAAGCTCTTTTGGTCGCTACTATATCCTGGACCCAAAATCAAGTCAAACTAAAACCATCTGAGTAACTTACTGTTACTGGTGCACCGCTCCTGGGACTTACAGTACAGACCAAAAGTTTGGACACACCTTCTCATTCAAAGAGTTTTCTTTATTTTCATGACTATGAAAATTGTAGATTCACTCTGAAGGCATCAAAACTATGAATTAAAACATCTTCAAAGTAGCCACCTTTTGCTTTGATTACTGCTTTGCACACTCTGGCATTCTCTTGATGAGCTTTAAGAGGTAGTCACCGGAAATGGTCTTCCAACAGTCTTGAAGGAGTTCCCAGAAATGCTTAGCACTTGTTGGCCTTTTTGCCTTCACTCTGCGGTCCAGCTCACCCCAAACCATCTCGATTGGGTTCAGGTCTGGTGACTGTGGAGGCCAGGTCATCTGGCGTAGCACCCCATCACTCTCGTTCTTGGTCAAATAGCCCTTACACAGTCTGGAGGTGTGTTTGGGGTCATTGTCCTGTTGAAAAATAAATGTGGTCCAACTAAATGCAAACCGGATGGAATAGCATGCCGCTACAAGATGCTGTGGTAGCCATGCTGGTTCAGTATGCCTTCAATTTTTAATAAATTCACAACAGTGTCACCAGCAAAGCACCCCCACACCATCACACCTCCTCCTCCATGCTTCACGGTGGGAACCAGGCATGTAGACTCCATCCGCTCACCTTTTCTGCGTCGCACAAAGACACGGTGATTGGAATCAAAGATCTCAAATTAGGACTCATCAGACCAAAGCACAGATTTCCACTGGTCTAATGTCCATTCCTTGTGTTCTTTAGCCCAAACAAGTCTCTTCTGCTTGTTGCCTGTCCTTAGCAGTGGTTTCCTAGCAGCTATTATACTATGAAGGCCTGCTGTTCAAAGTCTCCTCTTAACAGTTGAACTCTGTGTGGCATTGACCTGGTCTCTAATCTGAGCTGCTGCTAACCTGCGATTTCTGAGGCTGGTGACTCGGATGAACTTATCCTCCGCAGCAAAGGTGACTCTTGGTCTTCCTTTCCTGGCGTGGTCCTCATGTGAGCCAGTTTTTTTGTAGCGCTTGATGGTTTCTGCCACTGCACTTGGGGACACTTTCAAAGTTTTCCCAATTTCTCGGACTGACCTTCATTTCTTAAAGTAATGATGGCCACTCGTTTTTCTTTACTTAGCTGCTTTTTTCTTGCCATAATACAAATTCTAACAGTCTATTCAGTAGGACTATCAGCTGTCTATCCACCAGACTTCTGTACAACACAAGTGATGGTCCCAACCCCATTTATAAGGCAAGAAATCCCACTTATTAAACCTGACAAGGCACACCTGTGAAGTGAAAACCATTTCCGGTGCCTACCTCTTGAAGCTCATCAAGAGAATGCCAAGAGTGTGCAAAGCAGTAATCAAAGCAAAAGGTGGCTACTTTGAAGAACCTAGAATATAAGACATATTTTCAGTTGTTTCACACTTTTTTGTTAATAATATAATTCCACATGTGTTAATTCATAGTTTTGATGCCTTCAGAGTGAATCTACAATTTTCATAGTCATGAAAATAAAGAAAACTCTTTGAATGAGGTGTGTCCAAACTTTTGGTCTGTACTGTACATCACTGACCCCAGCCACCTCTGTGGCACATACCTTCCATCCAGAACCTTACAGATTGTCAACGTTCAATTGGCAGTTCAAATTCAAAACGCCTGCTTCTTTTGAATCCGTTTAAGATAAACAATGGCAAAGGTGTCTGGAGTAAACTGGTGTCCAGCAAAGACTTTCTCCACCCTCCTCCAACCAGGCGTCCATGTACATATAGTGTCAGAGACGGTCAAGAGACATACTGTAGTTATCAGCCGAACAGGCCATCTAAGGTGTATGGGCAGCTTAAAATATAAAGATGGAGTTTGAAGAGCTGACTACTCTCAGAGGGAATATAAATCAATGGTTTAAACAATAATGGTCTTTGCTCCTGGACCTTGTCTAATGAGGATATTGTGACATATTCCTTTAAAAGCTCTTCCATCTATGCACTCAACAAGTTTAATCCAAGTGATAGAAAAAAAAACCAGTCAATTCACCAAAGAAGAAAAAAAATTAAAATGGCAACATAATGTTTTCTGAATGGACGATCGCACAGAAAGTGAACCTCAGCGACATGCGTGTAAAACATGTAGCGTCGATTGTGGTGGCTGTCTGCTGGCATCCGACAGAAGGGTTATCCCATACTCTTGTTTATGCCCGTGGCTTTGCAGTAATATTTTGAAAGGTGCCAGTGTTTGACAGTCTATTTCCTTCAATTATGCTGCGTGCACTTTTCTCACAGGAAGGCTGAATGGCAAGCTCTGTGCATCCTCGTCTCATTCACTTACAGCCGGGAGCTAGGAAATAGTTACATAACCGTGTCAGATGCACACGCAAAGGGCCACCGATACCTCAACAGAACAAGAACAATCCGAGTATGAACATTACTAATGTATACATTGGCGTTATCAAAGCAGTTTTTTTATGGGCTTGATTTTTTCCAGATTCTTAGTATTTAGGGCATCTTCGTATGGAGATTGTTTTAAGCATTTCTTTACAAAGATTTTGGACACATTGGTGATTTTGTGGTCCTGAAGCATCTTTTTTTTTGTATTTTTCTGCAATTGTTCATAGCTTAGACAGTTTTTTTTTTTACCGTTTCTCTATGCCTTTTGGATTATCTTTTGTACTGGCATTTTCCTGCTCTTCGGAGCATCTTTTGAGCCTTTTCATTGACTTGTATTTCGAAGTATCGAGCGTCTTCAGAGCAAAAAATGCCTAAAGAATGGTCAGCTCACTTCTTTTAGCTGCTCGGGGTCTACGGAAACCGGAAAGACGGTGAAAAGCCATATGAACAGCAAGTCTTTATTAGATGAAATTGCATATGTTCACTTTTTTTGGAATGGACCCGCCTGGAAGAGAGACAGTCAACAACCCCCATAGAGGCAAATGATTTATTCAGTCTCTAAATAAGGCTCAGGAAGCATGGTTAATTCTCCGTTCTGTTCTTTCCTCCATCAAGAACAGGAACAGATGCTGTAGTGGAGTTACAGGGAAATATGCCTAAAAAAGGAGATCCGGTTACATTTCTGGTGACAAAAAGTACAAAAGGGAAAATCAGGATATGATCCCACAAGACCCAGGAACTATAAACTCCCAATAATGGAAAATTCTCAGTGGCACAAATAGCTGTGGATTTTGTTGAGAAAATGCAACAGTCTTTGAAACTGAGAGCGCATAAATGGAGATTGCTGCAAATTTCAAACCACGAGATTCGATTAATTTCCACTGTGGATCTTCTCTCCAGTTTCAATGACATTTCCACTGTGTATCCAGCCAGTGGGAATGTACCCTAAAAGTGCATGTACATGTACCGCCCCCACCGTGGCACTAAGCCACCACCAATTGGCCATTACGTGGACAACTTCTTGTCATGCCCCTCATTAAATAAAGCTTTTACTCACCTCCTGTGTTGGAGCCGTTCCCGCGGTGTTGGCACTCGCTTTCCCAGGGCTCCCGTGCTGTTGTTGTTTCGCCGGCCCCCAATCAGCACCGACGTTGCTGTCCCCACCTTCTGTCGAATTGAGTATGAAGAGGAAATCCAAGATCAGCTGCAGCCCTGACTTCCTCTAGATGTCTTATGCCAGATAAATCCACATATTTTTTTAGCATCTAAAAGAGCTGTTAAGATCTATAGTCCGGACACAAATCTCCAAGAATCTGCCTCCAGAGATTATTGTAAATGAAAGGAGTTACTAGTGTGAGACATGTAATGAGTGACAATCTGCTCTTCTGATCTACATGACTCACACTGGTAAGGCCACTTTTCATTTAAAATAATCTCTGGAGGCGGCGTCTCACAGAGATCTGCGTCCCACCCATAGATCTTAATAGCTCATTTACATATTAAGAAAAATGTGAATTTCTCTGGAATAAGAAGTCAGATTGCAGATATGAAGGTATCATTTTATTCATCTTTCTATGACCTACATGCTCATATAGATGGCTTAGGAGGGTAGAGTTTACAGACAGATGCCCTTTAAGCCTGCTTAGAAATCATTTCGCCCAACGAACTAGCATTTTGCTCATTCTTTGATTGGCTGCCTATTTACACTGAAAGATCATGGTGAAATGAAAGGAACATTTCTTCACAATAATCTTTCAATATAAATGCAATTTGGGCCTACACACAGTTATATCACGTTTCCATACAAGAAAATAAGTATAGCGCCAAACACAGTACGAGTAAGTTTATGGGACCATACGGTACATCCGTACCTTTCTGATTTCATACACAATCCAGAAAAATATCACATCTAATAGAACATGTCATGCTTCAAGGAAAAATAAATAACTATTACAGAGTGCTAAAAGGACCTGCAACTACTCCATGTACACAGCTCTGCTGGATGCGTTGGCCCATAAAATTACACGTAAGTAAATAAGTACAAGACAAACAGATTTTTTTTCCACATGAATCCATGAAGTCGCCACCTTCCAACCGTTGTGTAATCTCCACTACTGCTCAAAGTGCAGCCGGACCTCAAATGCACACACTGCGGATTGGCCTGCGGTTTATCACCTCTACAATGGAGGAGATGGGAAACCGCAGCAGAATCCGCAGAAAAGAAGTGACATGTCATTTCTTTCTGCGGATTGAAAACCGCAGCTTTTCCGCAATTAAAAATCTGCAGCATGTGCACAGCAGATTGCAAATCACATAGGATAACATGCTACTGTACAGTGTCTGCAGAACTGCTGCAGATCCGCAGCGGCCAAAACCGCAGCGTGTGCACATAGCCTTAGCCTAACGCTGGGAAAGTTATACCATGGCCAGTGTCGTCTAGGCCAATCCTGACTAATCCTAATTCAGGTCACTAACCCCACTTTCTAGTGGAGAGTAAAATTACAGAATGTATGGCATAAATAACAAGGAACAACATAGGACATGATACAATCAATAAGCTACGAAAATACTACATTTCTCTGTAGGTCATACAGAAACACATTTTTTCTTAGATTTTTGGTGCTTTAATGTAGCTGATCTTACCATCAGGTCTATAATCAGACTACAAATGAGGATCTATAGCAGGATTTTACTGGAAAGTCTTCATACAATCTCAGAATGATATCTGTACTTTTGGTAGCAGTCTTGGTGTAGCGTGTTGCTGACTCTCCCGCCTGGGGCGAGCCGCTTCCCCTCCCGCCTGGGGCGAGCCGCTTCCTTTCCCGCCTGGGGCGCGCCGCTTCCCTTCCCGCCTGGGGCGCGCCGCTGCCCCTCCCGCCTGGGGCGAGCCGCTTCCCCTCCCGCCTGGGGCGAGCCGCTTCCCCTCCCGCCTGGGGCGAGCCGCTTCCCCTCCCGCCTGGGGCGAGCCGCTTCCCCTCCCGCCTGGGGCGAGCCGCTTCCCCTCCCGCCTGGGGCGAGCCGCTTCCCCTCCCGCCTGGGGCGAGCCGCTTCCCCTCCCGCCTGGGGCGAGCCGCTTCCCCTCCCGCCTGGGGCGAGCCGCTTCCCCTCCCGCCTGGGGCGAGCCGCTTCCCCTCCCGCCTGGGGCGAGCCGCTTCCCCTCCCGCCTGGGGCGAGCCGCTTCCCCTCCCGCCTGGGGCGAGCCGCTTCCCCTCCGGCATGGGGCGAGCCGCTTCCTCTCCTGCCTGGAGTGGTCAGAAATATACACCTCAGCCCAAGAGCTAATATTACCAGAGATTTATACAGGAAGATACAGCATTGGTTACAATTACATATAAGGCTAGATTCACACAACCCAATTTGCACTGTAAACCTGGCTCAATATTGTGTCTTTACTGGCTCCTAACTTTTAGAATTGGCTTATGTCTTTACTACTGATGAGCGAGTATACTCGTTGCTCGGGTTTTCCCCAGCATGCTCAGGTTTCCTCCCGAGTAGTTTGTTGTGCTCGGAGATTTAGTTTTCGTCATCTCAGCTGCATGATCTGCGACTTGCAGACAGGCTGAATACATGCGAGGAATGCCTGTTTGTTAGGGAATCCCCACATGTATTCAGCCTGTCTGCAAGTCGCAAATCATGCAGCTGAGATGACGAAAACTAAATCTCTGAGCACACTAAAATACTCGGAGGCCACCCGAGCATGCCCGGAAAACCCGAGCAACGAGTATACGCGCTCATCACTAGTCTTTAACCCTTGATGGCTTATATTGCGTGAACAATAACAGCAGTGGGCTTTTCAGATCATTGTCTAATTCATTTAATTCCAGCCTACAGGCAAAGGTTGAAAACATCCAAACCTACAGTTTATACAAAGAAGACATGGTCTGAGGAGGCAAAATTGCAACTGCAAGCATGCTTTGAATGCACGGACTGGGAGGTATTCCAGGAAACATGCTCGGGTCTGGATGAATGGGTTGATGCAGTGTCCTCATATATCCATTTTTGTGAAGACACGTTTATTCCATCCAAATCTGTCCACTTTCGGGGAAACAACAAGCCGTGGTTTACAAATAAAGTCAGGTTGATCCGTAAGAGAAAAGAGGAGGCTTATAAAGCAGGCGATATTACTGAATTCAAGAAACTTAGGAACTCGCTATCTAAAGAGATCAAGTTAGCCAAACACGAGTATGCAAAGATTCTGGAGGAAAGGTTCTCATCAAAAGATACTAGATCTGCATGGAGAGGATTAAGAGAGGTCACCAATTATAAAAGCCACCCCACTATAGTGAACCCCAGCAGAAGTCTGGCAGCAGAGTTAAATGAATTCTACTGCAGATTTGAGGCAAGCTCTACACACAGTGGCTATTCATCTCTAAGCTCCTCAGTCTGTTCATATAAAGATCATTCATTGTGCAACACCCAAGTAGTGATCTCCGAGGCAGAGGTGATACGCATCCTGAAGGGACTTAAGGTCAAAAAGGCACCTGGCCCTGATGGTGTATCTCCAATGTGTCTGAAAGTATGTGCTACCCAGCTTGCCCCTATACTGACAAATATATACAATGTGTCACTGAAAGAGTGCGTTGTACCTCAGTGTTGGAAAAATTCCACAATTATCCCTGTCCCCAAGAAAGTGGGATCCTTTGAGTTGAACGACTATAGACCAGTAGCACTCACATCTGTAGCTATGAAAGTCTTCGAAAGAATTATGATGTCCCACCTGATAAAATTCACGCACAAGCTATGGGACCCGCTTCAGTTTGCCTATAAGGAGAATCGTTCGGCAAACGACACTGTCAATCTGGCACTGAAGTACATTTTGGATCATACAGATGAACGGCACTCATATGTCCGGATTCTTTTCATGGACTTTAGCTCAGCGTTCAATACCATTGATCTGAATTTACTTCATAAGAAAATGGTAGCTCTTGGAGTCCCTCTCAACTTATGCTTGTGGATTTATAACTTCCTGACAGCCAGGATACAGAGTGTAAAAGTTGGACCATTCACTTCGGACACCTTGGTCACAAACATCGGGGCACCTCAGGGGTGTGTTTTGTCCCCGTTACTGTTTTCTCTCTATACGAATGATTGCATCTCTTCAGCAGACTCAGTAAAAATCTTGAAATTTGCCGATCATATGACACTGATTGGTCTCATCAGGGGAAATGCTGAAGACTTGTATCGGAGTGAGGTGGAAAGAATATGTGACTGGTGTAAAGCCAATAATCTTGTACTCAACACTAAAAAAACTGCTGAGATGGTTGTGCATTTTAGGAAAGATCAACATGAGATACTTCCAATCTACATCCATGACGAAGTGGTTCTTAGGGTCACAGAGACCAAATTCCTTGGTGTTATCATCTCTCATGATCTTAAATGGGGGAAAAACGTGGATGCTGTTATAAGAAAAGCAACAACAGAGGATGTTCTTCCTGCGCCAGCTGAAAAGATATGGTTTGTCTAAGAATCTGCTGATCTTATTCTTTAATGCTGTCATCAGATCTGTGACTTGTTCCTCTCTGATAGTCTGGTATGGGGGAGCCACTGCGCATGACAAACTCCGCTTACAAAGGACTTTCAGAACAGCAGAGAGAATTATAGGCTCCCCCCTGCCTAAAATCCAGGATCTTTATGATAAGAGTATTCGATCCCACGCATTGAAAATTTCATCCGATCCCTCTCACCCGGGACACTCCTCATTCCAACTACTCCCTTCAGGACGTCGCTTCAGAGTCCCCAAATGCAGTACCAACCGCCATATGAACAGCTTCTATCTACTCTCTGTTCAACAATTAAATCGTCATGTGTAGACTATATACTGTATCTGTCTTGTTAGATGTTACTTGTTGTATCTGTTGTTATATATTATGTTGCCTCTTTGCCACAAAGAATTCCTTGTATATATGTAATATGTACTTGGCGATAATAAATTTGATTGATTGATTGATTGAAAAACTCTAAAAATTATAGAAAGCAACTGATTTGCTAGTTATGATTAAAACAAGACAAAAAAAAAATATACGGATAAGTAGAAAACGCAGTAATGTTGAGACATGTAGCAACCAAGAGGTTAAAACAGTGTTCCCGCCTTTTAAGAAAAATTGCTTGTCTCTCTTCTATTACATAAAAACAAACAGGAAGTTTTTTCTCCCATTTACTTTCCTCAGTCTGTTTTCAAACCCCTCAGGCAAATGGTTAACCTATTTCTTCATAACCAGCTCCCGCCTACCACCAGCCTTCTATCAACACCAGAGATTTCTCTTATGGCAAAGGAGCGTAAAAAAAAAAGCTGGGGTGGAGGGTACAAACCGGATGGTGGAGAAAAAGAGAGAGGGCTAGAGCAGTAGAAGAAGAAAGAGAAATGATAAAGAAAATCCACTGGGAGCCATAACACGTCAAAAATATGTTAACTATGAGCTCTAAGCGACGTGTAACGTGCGGGAGACACATCCGGGAAGAACAAACACTAAACTATCTTCTTCCAAAATATTCCTGTAATGACTTTATAGGAGACACTGTGTCACCTAAATCATATCTGCTGCTGAACTGCAGAATGAGCATTTCCATTTTACACCGGATGGAATTACTATAGAAAAATACCAACAGTGTGTCTCAGAAATGGTGGAGAACCCCAAGGTTAACTTACGCCATCAGTGAGCAAATGAGGAACGAAATCCTGATTCTCCTTTCCAAGATCACATATGATACGACACAACATTCACATATATCATCTAGGAGACCATTCACATTGTTCCTGTGAAACCCACACGTTTTTCAGGGTTTTTCTTAATAGTACATTATACCTATTTTCTGTAGTTTGGCCCCAAGTTTCTCCATTAAAAGGGTTGTCACATACGGGGGGGAGGATACTATCAATGGGGCTGGCTGACTCAACTCAAATGCTAAGCCAGCCCCTGTCTCCAAGAGCCAATACATAGAAATTACGCTATCTATAAAAATGAGCGCTAGCCAGTCCAGCCAGCCCCTAAACAGAAGTTGGCCTCTCTCCTAGTAATTTACTGATAAAATCAAGGTCCAGCTATTCATTTTCCATGTATTTGTCACCACATTAAATATATAGCTAGGCAGTGTGGGCAATGTGTTGCGCTCTACGATAATCACATACTAACCAAAGTTTACAAGGAAAAGTCTGGAACATTTAAGCAATGCCTCCGAGAATTCTTTCAAAACCCCCACTTTTAGGTGTGACTTCGATTAGCCCCAGACCCTCTAAGCGCCTGTTCACACTGAGTTTTCAAAGCAAAAACTGAGCAGAAACTCTCAAGGTTTTGAAGCATTTTGAGGAGGATTTGGAGAGTTTCCATGGACTTTCTGCTCCAAAAAGTCCTTAAACTCAGTGGAAACATACCCTTAGGTCAGTTTTGCAGGACTGTTGCCAAGTACGTGTCCACATGCAATTATAAGGCGTATGAAAGGGGTTTTAAAAATATACATTGGAGAAAACCTACTTACAAAAGCACCAAAACAGAAACCCAAACAAAAAATAAAATAAAAACTGTTTAAATATCCTGCTTAAAATATTTATGAGCAAAATTCCAAATAGTAAAAGTATTTGTGGAGTAGATCATAGCTTGGAGAAAAAATCCTTCAAAACTCCACCATAGATCAAAAGGTTCAAGAAAGAAGAGACCGATGACCCACTAACACTTATACCAGTCTGAATTGAGTTGAAATGATGAATTACCTATGTCCAGGTCACTAAACAGACAAGCATTTAGGCTGGCAAATTTTGGGGGCATCATTAGTGATCAGCGACATGTTATCCGAGCATGCTTGGGTGTGCTCGAATACTATGTTCAAGTCCCCACGGCTGCATGATTCGAGACTGTTAAGACAGCCTCAACACATGCGGGGATTGCCTGTTAGGCACCTTCATTCATCACTAGTCGTCATCTGTCATTTATATGTCTTTACAAGACAACCCTATAAAAAGTTAACTCTCAAGTTGATTAATCATTCTATTGGTAGTTCCAGCCAGGACATAACTGAAAGATAAAAACAGTAGTTGTAATACCATAGCAAAGGACAAGTCAATATCCATCTGCAACCATAGTCAGGATTCAAAGTCAGACTCAAAGAGGATCAGCCAGGGTACCAGAAATGATAACCAGGAGAAAAAGCCAGGTAGTTAAGAGAAAAGTTCAGAAAAACAAAGGTCAAACTGTAATCTGGAGACAGGAAGATGCTTGTTCCCTTGAAGCATTGCTTAAAAATAATTGGCACAAATGAAGAAACCATCTGACAAATGATGTTGTCATCATAGGTGTTTCGGCCTCCGAGACCCAACCAATCACAAACAAAAAGAAAACTATGCATTTTCACAGGTCAATGAATTTCCTTGGAGTACAAACAATATGTTGTGTATGGCCCGTACTTTGCTTTCAAAGTCACACAGTACTCAGCACCAGTGATATACAAACCAGAATGCTACCCAGCAGCCAAATCGCCACTTATAACATGTCTATGACATCTGAGAGGTTTAGTTTTTAATTATGGTTAATATGGCCATACATATTAGACCAAAGTTGATGAAAATAGACTACTTCAAACATGCAAATATGTAGGTACAAATTTAACAAGTGATTATTTTTGCCAACCAACGACACACCACTATATTCTGAGTTTAAGTGTCACGCTAGTGGCTAGGGACGGTGGGCACCTACCCGATCCCTCAAACTAGGATTACACTAACCAGACAGGCAAGGTTAGACAGACAGGGATGAAATAAATCTACAATCCTACAAATATACTCACAAAACAACAGAGTGGAACATAGTGGCGGGATAGGTAGGAGAAACCAAATAGGGGAGGATGAGGATAATCATGCAAACCAACTGCAAGCAGAAACTTCCTGAGTAACTCTCCAACCGCCTATCCCAAAACACTGAATTTCTCCAACACCAAACCAGGAAGTGGAACTATCACTGGCAATTTCCAAGTGCCAGTGGTGAGTATATATATGCTAGAGGGGTGTGGCCATCACTGAACAGATGAGGTAATACAGGATGGAGAGCTCCAGGAGATCCACTGAACTGATTAACCCTTGCAATGACAGAGCAAGGACAACTTGCACTGTTTTACAGGATGGTGAAGCAATTCTAATCAGTGCAGGATTTAGTGTGACCAGAAGCTGCAATCTTCTGACCCCTGTCGCGGTATCCCCGTGACATTAAGTCCGCCATGCTTGACATTTTCAGCTGATTGTTGGACGAAAAGTTTTACATGTATCAAACAACTTTCATCCACAAATCATCTAACTTTAAAATAATGTTCCCAAAAAGATAATTTGTCTTTGGCACAGAGTCATTGAATGGCAAGTGCAACAGTGAGTCTGGACTTAAATGGCATGTCTGTATGGCCGGCAATGTGTAAGCCATCTTGGTATAGTATATAAAACTGTATAATAATCTATTGCACACTATATAGATTCAGCAGAACACTAGGCTTCAGTAACACAAAGGGTCCAATTTACTTCCGAAAAGGATTCATCAGTGGTGCATATCAGTTCTTTAAGGTAAAGTTCACACTTCCGTTTGTTCGATTTAGAGGAATGTTATGAATGAGTCACCGAGGAGGAAAAACAAAAACAAGCTAAGCCCCAGAAAACCAGAGGTTGGTAACTAACCGGATTGCAGACCCCTGATCCTATCCACACAACTAGCAGTAGCCGTGGAGCGTACCTACGATGATCCTAGACGCCTCGTCACAGACGGAGAACTAAATAAGCCTAAAGCAAGAAAAGGGGAAATCTAAACTGCCCCAGAGCAGACCCCAAAGCAATAGACAGCCCCCAAACATGTAATGTCTGTGAGACAAGATGAAAACACAAACACAGATAGAAAGATAGGCTGAGCAAACGATGGGGCCCACACTAACTAGAAAGGACAGGAAAGGAAAGATGCTGTCTGTAATCACGCACAAAACCCTGCCAAAAAATGTCCAACACTTTCTGATAACAAAAACCCTGAAGTCGCTAGACTTCAATTCCCTATATCAGCACTCTGGTATATTCTGAAGACAGAGCAAAAAGAGACCAATCTGATCAGGGACAAAAAGCAAACTGGCACAAACAGAGACATAAGAATGGAAATTCAGCTCAACCCCAGCAGGGGCTGGCTGACCACAAAAACTTAGTAAACCAGACCAAATCTCATGTGAAAAAATAGCAGAGCACACTTAGCTTGAGAAGGCAGGAACAGAACTGGAAATCAGAACCTCAGGGCAGGAAAAAATCACCAGCACAAAATTAGGGAGTCGGCTGTCTTAAATCCAGTCAGAGACTCCTGATTTCCAATCACAGTCCTCCTCCTCAGGTGGCAGGTCTCTGCCATTTAGATCAGCTTCATTACCTGCTGTCACCACCAGAGGGAGCCCGGATGGAGAACTCACGACTCCTCTGTCAACACAGCTAGCTCCACCATCCTCACAAAAAGCCAGAGGTAAACCACAAAATGAGTTCACAACAGAGGAACACACAAATATGATCTGTTACATAACTGATACAAACAAAAGCAGAGAAACCCCACTGATATTATGGGTTGTGTTGTGACAGTCTTTAAAACAGGGGTCTCAAACTTGGCAGAGAAAATGGGCCGCACATAACAAAAAATTTGAGCTGTCGGGCCACGTTCCTTTCAAACTTAATACACCTCGTCCGCCTCGTACACACGCGGCTCAGCTCCATCCGCCTCGTACACATGCGGCTCCTCTCCGCACGCATTGTACACACGCGGCTCCTCTCCGCACGCCTCGTACACACGCGGCTCCGCTCCGTACACACACGTCTCCTCTCCGTACACTTCATACACACACAGCTCCGCTCCGTACACTTTATACACACACAGCTCCGCACACTTCATACACACACGGCTCCACTCCATACACCTCGTACACACACGGCTCTGCTACATCCACCCTGTAAACCCCTCCTGACCCCACACAGAAACTTACCTTCATCCAGCACCATGACAACCAGCACAGACAGCAGCGTCCTGCATACTACACGGAGGCTCCTGATCATGTGACCCCTGACTCCTCCCCTCCTCTGACCTTATCCCAGGTCCTGTGCACACAGAACAGCCATCACCTGAATGTGTGCCTTCCACCTGCCTCAGGGAGTGAGACATGTGGTGTACCACGGGCCGCACGCGGCCCGCGAGCCACTTGTTGGAGACCTCTGCTTTAAAACAAACAAAACGCACTATGCCGATCTTTTTCTTCAGTTCTAAACACTGACCCATGATAACAGAACCCTAATGGGCCACACAGTAGTTAAAGGGAGTCTACAACCCCAAAATGCCAACTAAACTTCAAAAACATTTATATAAAGGATGTAGCCACTATAAAAGTTATAGCAGGCATACACAGTTTAACTTAATATTTTCTGAAATATCTACTTTTATTTACTATGCAAATGAGGGCGCTTCATTGCACCATCCATGTGACCTATGCCTTGGTGCACGGTTATGCCCCTTCCATACATAATAGAGCCAATTAAACGGTATATGCCCGGTATGATATTTATAGGGGCTATGTTCCCTTATTAAAATATTTCTGCCGTTTAATTGGCATTTTGGGGTGAGAGACTCCTCGTAATGTCATATCTTAGCTTCTGTTTGCATCAATTATACAACAGATTTGTTTTGCACTGAAATTCCGTTTGTCTGTTCCTCTAATCCACACAAGCCAAATTTGGCCCACTCCCTCAACGTCTGACGTCTCATCGCTGTGGGCAAGATTATGTCATTACAATGAGCCCGCTGTGCCGAGCAGTACAGAGGATGCGCTGCAGAGACTGGAGCAGCAGGGAACAAGGAGAGGTGAGTATTTATTTTACATGAGGGCCATTACACTGTATGGAGCACTACGTGGGGGCCATTACACTGTATGGAGCACTACGTGGGGGCCATTACACTGTATGGAGCACTTTTGTGGGGGGGCCATTGTACAGTATGGAGCACTTTTGTAGGGGGCCCATTGTACTGTATGGAGCACTTTTGTGGTGATTACAGTCGGTGTCACCATACTTTGCCATGGTGGTTGAGGGGAGAGGTACAGTAGGGTCATCATACTGTGCATGGAGAGGGTTGACATGGGACAACCCCTTTTAGTTAGTTTCCATACGAAAAGGCTTATCATTATATTTGATGATAAGGAAAAACAACTTCAATTGTATACATCTTTTTTAATGAATATCAAGGTTGGTCGGTGACTTTTTCCGAGCTTTTAATTTTTGACCCTCTGTGTATTTTAGTTTGACATCCCTGCTCTAAATAGAATGTGCAAACTAAGTGTGAAAGTAATCCTTAGGGATTTAAAAAAAAAAAAAAAAAAAAAGCTAAAAAAAAAAATATAGGTTTTAACCAGTGATAGAGAAACTGTTTCCTAAATTAAAGACCCGGCCAATAGCTACATACTGTATATTACATGCAGATAGTAGGAATCCAGACTGACAAGAAGTATATATACTAATATAATGGTACATGTGGGTAAGGTAGGGGGTGGGGGAGAGGAAATCTGGTGGCCTTTAGTCAGTTTGTGAAGTCATCACGCAAACAATCCAGCAGGCCCCCGACTCACCAAACTTGGTTTGGCTGCATTCCCCGGTTGTACAGCTGGAGAATGTCCAAACAGCCACTTAATGTTTGCGGATGAGCAACAGTCCTGCACCATGTGCAGTCAGCATGTATAAACGTCAACGGTAAAAAATGTCTATATCACAATCTGTGTAAGTGGTAAATACAGGGGGTGCGGAAAGTATTCAGACCGCTTTAAAAAAATTTCACTCTATGTTTCATTGCAGCCATTTGATAAATTCAAAAAAGTTCATTTTTAATTCATTAATGTACACTCTGCACCCCATCTTGACTGAAAAACACAGAACTGTAGAAATTTTTGCAAATTTATTAAAACATTTAAAAATTTTCTAGCAAATAGCCATACCTGCACATTAGTGGTTACTAATGAGACATCTTTGTCCACTTTTATCAATTTAAAAGAAAATTTGCTCCCTGATGTGTTACTTTAGATTAGGTATGTCAAACTGAAACACCTACAGGGCCAAAATGAAAAACTTGGACAAAGTCGCAGGCCAACCAGTATACAGTATAATGGGCCCTACATAGTCCTCCATACTGAATAATGGCCACATAGTCCTCCACACAGTATAGGGGGCCCCACACAGTCCTCCATACAGAATAATTGGCCCACATAGGGGTTGCAGTTCTAGTGTCATGGGCAAAATATAACCACCCTGCGGGCCAGATTTGGCCCAAGGGCCAGAGTTTGACATGTATGCCCTATTTTCTTATAACTTCACATGGTTTCATTCCACTGTTAATTCTCCAAGAAATGTATGACTAAATTGATAACGTTAGCATAAGGGGCACTGACATGGAGACAGTGGGGTATATTATGTACTGACTATTATTTGGGTAGTAGATTGGGTAACCACTATTGGTCTATAAAAAGATAGAATAAGGGACAGTTATAGGAAGAATTGAGTGCAAAGTCGAAGGTACGTATAAATGTGGTCACACCAAATGTGAGACTTGTTATATAACCATAAGCAATTTATCTGGTGAGAGGCAGGATTACAATGACCGGTAATACCTATATGCACAACTGGTAACACAGAATTCAACATTTACAATAGGGTCCCGCTCAGTTCACAATGACTTCTGCACATGCTCATTAGATGCTTCAATAGGGTCAGATCCTGCTTATTGTGGATAATGTAGATTTCCCAAAGTAGCAAGCTAAAGTATAAAAACGCCCCAGTTGCCAGGGAGAAAATTATACATTTTATTTTTAATAAAGATTGTAATATGGTAAAAAAACAAAACAAAGGCGACATTTAAAAAAAAAAAAAAAAAAAAAACATTGTACACAAAAACTTGCTTTAAACAATAAGTTGTTGTGATGAACCAGCACCTTGCCACACAGCCTGGCGTCACTATTACGTCAGAGGGCTAACACGGTACGGTCTCCTCACTTGCACTAAGGTGACATTCCACACCCCCTGGGGACTGGCTAGGTCAGCTCGACACAGTTTTACAGAGGCACCCCATGTCCACATGGGCTCAGGGAGGCACCAGGAGTGAGAGAAGATGTACCGCTAATAAGGCAGCACACTCACCCACAACCCTGACAGGCTAAGAGGACCCTTTCACTAGCACCAGTAAAAGAACGTTTCCAACCCGGTAGGATTGCCACTAGTTTCTCATTAGCTATAAGCCCAGTCTGTTAACAGGATCATATCAGGGCAGATACCCACCCAGGTAGCATGGAAAGTTAAAACTGAGAACATGGACATGTGCATCTGTGGATCAAGATAAAAGCGCAGCCCAATGTTAAATCATATATTTAATCACCTAAGGGTACACTAGACAATACACAATAGACAATGTTTATAGATATAGAATGGTCAGACATGCAAATACAGGTGGTAGTACAAAAGCATAAGCAGATGATACAAAGTCAGTTACTGGCCTGATATTTGGCCTTGGATGTTGGCAACCACATGGGAGGTGTGGGAGCCAGCTATTTCCGGTTTCTTCCAACACATGCACAGGCGTGACCTCCCTTGGCAGAGAATGAAGACCCACATCACACGTGCGGCTTAACCCCTTGGTCAGTCACTCCTTTCTCCTTCCCCCGGGATAGTCCTAGGCTCCCCTCCCATTTGCTGTGGCACCTGAAACTCCAAAACCTATGATGGATCATAACTTCTCTATTGAAGGTCAAAAGGCAGCAGTTTTGGCGCCATCAGATCCGAATGAGCGCCCGTTAGACTTGGAGACCACATACAGCTTCTACTAGCTGTTCTACGTATCTGCCAACCCCTTGGTTCTAGAACAGGGTGCTACCCCCGGCAAGCTTTTGACCCATTCTCCAGATCTCGAAAATGTAACCGGTATACAGCTAGGACGTACAATAAGTGCATAACTCATGAAATTACGGCTCCTGTCTGGCTGGGGGGGAATTAGTTTATCAGTTAAATTCCCTTTAAGGCCCTGTCACACACAGCAATCTCGCTAGCGAGATCGCTGATTTTGTGATGCCACATCGATCTCGCCAGCGAGATCGCTGTGTATGACGGCGATCACCGACCGCCCCCCCTGCCGGGTATCGCTGATCATGTTCGATGGGCCAGGGCCATTTTTTCATCGTTGGTCTCCCGCTGGCCAGCACGCATCGCTGCATGTGGCAGCGAGAGACCAGCAATCAGCGACGCTGGTTTCTAATGTAAACATCGGGTAGCCAGGAGTCGCGGCTCTTGGATACCCACTGTTTACCTTGGAAATCGGCGTACACGCTGGTTTCCAAGGTAAACAGCGGGTATCCAGGAGACGCGCAGCTCTTAGATACCCGATGTTCACCTTGGAAACCAGCGTGTACGCCGGTTTCCAAGGTAAACATTGGGTATCCAAGAGCCGCGGCTCCTGGATACCCGATGGTTACATTAGAAACCAGCTTGCTCGCTGGTCCTGATTGCTGGAGGGGCTGTCTATGTGACAGCTCACCAGCGATCAGCCTAACGATGTCCCAGCGATCCCATCCATGTCGGATCGTTGGTGGGATCGCTGGGACATCGTTATGTGTAACGGGGCCTTTACGCTCTCAAAAGGAATCTATCCTGCCTAGAACAGTTTGGTCCCAGCTATCTGCTGGAGGCGTGAATTTAGCTTGGTAACCAACTGAGAACGGATGACTGTCTCAGCTTCAAACTTTGTAAGAGGACTATAATCTTGAACTGGATATGGTAGTTGATTGGCAAGAAATTAAAGCCCTCATATTCTTCACAATCGTTTTCTGCTGATGGCTTCCCTTTAAAAGACATATCAATGGTGATTGACCAGCGACAGACAGTGTAGAGATGTGTCCGTGGCAGACTAGGAACACCCAAGAAGACCTGTCATTTTATAGAAGCTCAGTCCATCTGGACAACACAAATTGTCCATTTTCAGCCACTCTGAGCCTTCAGGCTATGTGCCCACGTAGCGATGCTGAAGCAGAATAAACCTGAGCAGAATCGCACACCCTGCTCCCGGGAAAACGAAATGCTTTTTCTGACGTGTCAAGCATTTTTGCATACGTTTTTCTAAGCGTTTTCGCCAATATAATTGATGGTATGCGGAATCGCGGGAGATTCCGCAAAATTAATGAACATGCATTTTTAATCGCTAAGCGTTTCCGCAACGGTTAAAAACGCACCATTGGCACAACATGTGCGTTTTTCATTAAAAATCAATTGGATGCTTTTCTTAAGCATTTCTGCAGCAGAATCGCTTGTCTGAAAGCGCTGCAGAAACGCTTAAAAAACGCTACGTGGGCGAACGTGGCGCCCCCAGGAGTATGGCCGCCACAGTGGCTTTGACTTCCTCCAGGGAGGGTAATGCCAGGCTTGGAAGCAGTAAAGGGTCTCTCTCGCAGTTATCCTATACATGCAACACAGTTCCACTCCAGGCCAGCAGGGGGGGGCTCTGAACTGGGATTCTGTGGAGGAGTGCTCTCTGAGGGCCAAGAGGAAGGAGTGGGTAGTTAGTCTGAGGAGGGTGAAGTGTGCAGACATGAGGAAGAAGCGGGGAGATCGAGCAAAGAGGGAAGGCTCATCTCCATCGAGAGCGCATGATCGGAAGCCTGGTCTCCATGGTTGTGTGGATACTAATGGTCCTGCAACAGACACCAGAGTATGAGGCTGTAAATGCACTACTCCCATCTAAGACTTGCGGGCACAACAGCAACAGTGATAGCGAGCCGGGACTTAGGAGCAAGGAGTCCCCAAAGCAGGCTACAGCTGTCTGCCGTACAAGTAGAGTTCTTGGGAACATACATCAGGAGGAACTCCAGTGTAACTCTGTACTGGAGATCCCTCAAGTAAGCGCTAGGAAGGAGACTGCACAGTCCATCTGCTGAGAGAGAACCCCTGAGTTGCTTCCAGGCTAGCCTGCTCCGGTACCATCTGTAACTAGGATCCTGGACTGCATTTATCAAGTAAAGGTAAAGAAATTGCACCCCGCTGTGTCTTGTCTGCTTCCTATCCTTCCGGCACCGCTACATCCCCGTGCCAACCACAACCACACTGCCCTGGGACTACAGCTCCACCTGTGGGGAGCTTTAACATCTTTGCTGCACCACACCACCGGTCCCAAAAGGATCTGCATGCAGCGTCGGCCTAACACCTCAATTGCTGAACACCACAGGTGGCGTCACAAACTATTCATCTAAACCATTGCCTTTCCACCATTCAATTTCCCCTATTACTTGGGCGCCCAGGGCCACGGACCGGGTCACTGCTGCTGTGACACATCCCGCTGATACCGGCCCGGTACCGAGTACCCCACAGCCCTGGGAGGGCGACCCAACATGGCGTCACAAACAGGATTACGGAGCCCGGGACCCCCGGGTCCTGTGTGCCAGAGACTATTGTGTACTGTGAACTGTTGGCGCCATTGCCGCCACTGTCCCGCTGCTTGGCGCACGTGGGAAAACAAAAGAGGCGGGCCTTCGTGGGCAGAACTTGCCGAGAAGCTCGAAACAGTGAAGTCCCGCGCGGGAAAAGGAAAAGCGCGCGAGAAGTGGGAGGAGCTGAGGCCTACAGCCCAGAGCATCGGGCCTACGAAGCGGCCGCCGGTAAGCTCACTCAACCCCCGACCCTGGTAACGTTAACTAGGTGGGGAAGAGAATGTCTGCGCCACGCAGCAATGCAGCGGCGGACGCCTCTGCCAACCGCTCAGCGCCGCAAGATGATGGATCCAATGTGGCTGCAGCTCAAATAGTACCCGCCGCAGCGGTCCCCATAATGCCGCTGTCTATGCTCTACCTTCCGGGAGTAGCATGGCTACCGCAGTATTCAGGGGAGTCACATACCCTGCGTGAATTCAAAGAGAGACTGTCTAGTTTGTTTGAAGTATACCCTCTGTCTGAAAGTCAGAAAGTGAACAATCTTATTGGGCAGCTAACAGGTGCAGCACAGAGAAGTGAAAGCCTGGCAGGACACTGATAAAGAGACTGTTGCAAAGATTCTGGCCAAACTAAGAAGCACCTTCGACACACGCCCTGCAGCTGAAATCAAGATGCGATTCTTTGGATGTAAACAGAAAGTGCAGGACAGTATAAGGGACTATGCTCTTAACCTGCAGGAGGCGCTGCGAGCTGTTAAGCAAATTGATCCTGACAGTGAGAAAGAGGAAGACAAGCTGTTAAAGGAGCAGTTCATTGAAGTACTCCTATCCAGTACCCACCGGGGACAGCTTCGCATTATAACCCTGCAAAACCCTGATCTGGACTTTGCTGATTTCAAGGACAGGGCTATTCGGGTACTGCAGGAGCCCACTGTCAGTCGTCCAGCACTTCCCAGGTGCCCAGCGATCACCTACCACCAGGAAGCAACACCTTTCCCTTCCATCCCTGTGGAGGCTGATGCTCAGACTCTGGACAAAGACCCAGCTGCAGATCTACGTCTTCAGGTCCAAGAGTTGACAAAGGAATGGCTGCACTTACTAAAACTGTGCAGTCTCTGCAAGTGTCCTCCAAGGAGAGAATCCAGCTTGCCTCCAGTCCAGAGGATGTCCTGTGGCTCCGGTAGAAGAGGATTCCGCCACTCCAAGGGAGAACCAACGATCACTATGACCAGGACGGACGTCCCATCTGTCGTAACTGTCGCAGGACAGGCCACATTGCCAGGTTCTGTCATTTAAACGAGCAACCCCTGGGGCAGAGGGCCAACCCCCAGGAATAGGATCCCCAGGCCCAAAGAACTGGAGAGCCAAGTATGTTGGAGGGAGACCGATCCTTCCAGTGGTGATTGATGGCATCCCCCTGAACGCTTTGCTGGACACTGGATCCCAGGTGACCACTATGTTGTACATTCTTTACAAGAGGTACTGGGCCGACTCTGAACTTACCCATGGCCCAACTGATGAACTGACAGTAGTTGCCAGTAATGGTCAGTCTTTACCCCAAGTGGGATGTAAAGAAATTACTGTTAAAGTGGGTAGAGTGGAATTAAAAGCTCAATGTCTGATAGTTGTGGATAATGATCGACGTGAATGTAACCCAATGATGACTCTTGGTACAAATGTAATTGAAAACTGTCTTTCCGAGGTTATTGTCTTGTTGCAACAGGTGGCTGAGACTGCTGGTTCCGGTGAACAATGAGTCCTGCAGAAGGAGATCAAGGCCCTGATGCAAAGACAACAGGTAGAACTCTCTGGTGGAGAAATTGGCAGTGTCAGAGGGAGTGATCCTTTCCCCATTGCAATACCTCCCAGATGTGAAATGTTGATTTGGTGTCGGGCAGCCATGGGCCTCAGAGGTAAATATTACCAGGCATTGGTAGAACCAGTGTACTCTGACAGCCGGCCCACCGTCCTGACAGCCCGGGGGGGTAGTTGATGTACGTAAAGGGAGAGTGCCTGTACGCCTTTTGAACTGTGGGGAGGAGGAGGCCACCATACCTCGGTATGCCACATTTGCTAAGCTGCTCACTGTTAATAACAATTCCTTGCAGGCAGCAGAGCCCTTGGTCTCATCTAACCAGGCGGAGAACAATGGCTCTGTAAAGCAGCTGGAGGAGTGGTGTCAGCAACTGCAGGTAGGAACCGATTCCACCCCTACCTACCAAAAGAATGGAGTTTACAGAGTAACACAGGAATATGAGCGGGTAATCAGCAAACACCCACTAGATTTTGGCAAGGCAAAAGGGGTTCAACACCATATCCCCACTGGAGATCATCCAACCATAAAAGAAAGGTACCAGCCTATACCCCCAACACAATACCAATATACTATAGGTATGTTGAGAGAGATGAAGGAAGCTGGGGTTATCAGAGACAGTTGTAGCCCATGGGCAGCTCCCATAGTTTTTGTACAGAAAAAGGATGGTACCATGAGAATGTGTGTTGATTACAGGAAAATTAACAGCATTACACATAAAGATGCCTACCCATTACCTAGAATTAAGGAATCATTAGCTGCACTTAAAACTGCTAACTACTTTTCCACCTTGGATCTCATTAGTGGGTATTGGCAGGTTCCCGTGGCAGAGGCAGACAATGGGTCTGTGAGTTCAACTTCCGTATATACTCGAGTATAAGCCGACCCCCCTAATTTTGCCACAAAAAACTGGGAAAACTTAGAAAAATATATTTAGGATTGAGAGTCCTCAGTAGTTGATACCTTTTAATGGCTAACTGAAAAGACGGTAACACATTGCAAGCTTTCGAGACTACTCAGGTCTCTTCATCAGGCTAGACTAATACAAAATCTGATGTCACATATTTATGCACTTCATGTGACTTCAGATTTTGTATTAGTCTAGCCTGATGAAGAGACCTGAGTAGTCTCGGAAGCTTGCAATGTGTTACCATCTTTTCAGTTAGCCATTAAAAGGTATCAACTACTGAGGACTCTCAATCCTGAATATTTTTCTATCTACTGGCTAACACGGTACAAAGATATACATCTTTCCTGTGGGAAAACTTATTGACTCGAGTATAAGCCTAGGGTGGGAAATGCTCCATAGATTATTCCCCCAGATAGTGTCCCCAGAAGAAGCTCCATAGATTACTCCCCCATATGCTGACCCCATAAGAAGCTCCTTAGATTATTCCCCCATATGCTGCCCTATAAGAAGCTCCTTAGATTATTACCCCATATGCTGACCCCATAAGAAGCTCCTTAGATTATTCCCCCATATGCTGACCCCATAAGAAGCTCCTTAGATTATTCCCCCTTATGCTGACCCCATAAGAAGCTCCTTAGATTATTCCCCCATGTGCTGCGGCTGCTGCTGCATGTAAAAATAAAAAGAATGACATACTCACCTCTCAGTCGCTGGGTGCCAGATACTCACCTGTCCTGCGTCCATGGCTGCCCACCGCTATCTGCCACGTCTTTGGTCAGTGACGTTCAGACTGCAGGGGGCGCGGCGCACACTAATCACTTCACCGCGCCCTCTGCTGTCTGAAGTCACTGACCGATGACAGACAGCAGCAAGCAGCCATGGACGCAGGACAGGTGAGTATCGCTATACTTACCCTTCCTGACGCTGTCTCTTGAGCCCCCAGCTTCTCCGCGCTCTCTTCCTGCGTTCAGCGGTCATGTGATACCGCTCATTAAAACGCATGAATATGCGCATATTCATTAGTTTTAATGAGCGGTACCATGTGACCGCTGAAGGCAGGAAGAGAGAGCGCGGAGAAGCTGGGGGCTCAAGAGACAGCGTCAGGACGGGTAAGTATGACCTGACACACCCGCCCCCCCTCCGACCCCCCGGTGTATATGACTCGAATATAAGCCGAGAGGGGGACTTTCAGCCCAAAAAAATGGTCGAGTATATATGGTATATGCCATTCGGGCTCTGCACCGCCCCAGGAACATTTCAACGGCTGATGGAGTGCTGCCTGGGACACATGAACTTTGAGACAGTCCTGTTGTACCTTGATGATGTCATTGTTTTCTCCAAAACCTATGAAGATCATCTGGAACACCTGGCTGAAGTGTTTGAAGCCTTGTCCAAATTTGGCCTGAAGGTGAAACCTTCCAAATGCCACCTCCTGAAACCCAAGGTACAGTACCTCGGTCATGTGGTGAGTGCAGAAGGTGTGGCACCAGATCCTGACAAGGTCACAGTCATCCGGGACTGGCCGAAGCCCAGCAACCTCCATGAAGTACGCCAATTCCTTGGACTGGTAGGTTACTACCGAAGATTCATCAAAGGCTTTACTGAAATAGCCACCCCTATGCAAAATCTTCTGGTGGGGCAGTCCAAGAAGACCAACCAGAAAAGTTCCACCTTTGAATGGACTGAGGAGTTGGAGACATCCCCCACTCGACTAAAGATGGCTCTCACAGGTGATGAAGTTCTGGCCTACCCAGATTATGACAAACCCTTTGTGTTGTACACTGATGCCAGCAACGTGGGACTTGGGGCAGTACTGTCTCAGGTACAGAATGGCAAAGAAAGAGTAATCTCTTACGCCAGCAGGAAGCTTCGTCCTACCGAAAGGAACCCTGACAACTACAGTTCCTTGCCATAGTCTGGGCTGTGACTGAAAGATTCAAGCATTAGCTAGCTTCAGCCAAGTTTACCATCTTCACGGACAACAACCCGTTGACTCACTTGGAAACTGCCAAGCTAGGTGCACTGGAGCAGCGATGGATGGCTCGGCTATCTAACTATGAATTCACCATCAAGTACCAAGCAGGGCACAAGAATGCCAATGCTGATGCGCTGTCCAGGATGCCTAATCTGCCAGATGGGGGAGAAGGCCCTGAGGCTGTTGAAGAAATAGGGCTACCTCCCTTCCACCGGCCAACTGCAGCCCAACGTGCTCAAGGAGTGAGAAACAGACGGTCTGGCTTGAAGGAGGTCACCCTGAATCCATTGCCCCATCATGACTAGGCAGAAACGCAAGATAGTGACCCCGCAGTCCGTCTGGTGAAGGAGCTACTGTCACAAGCTGACTCACGCCCAGAGTCGGATGCTCCTGAGGAAACCCAGCAGTTGTGAAAGGAAAGAGGCCGGCTGTTCATCTATGAAGGAAACCTGTGTCGAAGTATCAACGCCCGCACTCATGAGCTGGTCTGGCAGGTGGTAGTCCCAAAGAGAGAGGCATCAATGGTCTTGGAAGCATACCACAATGGAGCTGGATACTTCGGATGGAAGAAGTTGGAAGCATTGCTCCGGGAGAGATTCTATTGGGCTGGTATGAGGAAAGCCATTGAAAAGTGGTGCCGGGAGTGTGGACAATGTAACCTGCGCAGAAAGGATCGAAACAGCCAGAGAGCTCCTCTGCAGCCAATAATAACCAGACAGCCACTCGAGTTGGTCGCCCTGGACCATGTTAAGCTGGTCCCAAGCCGGTCAGGCTACCTCTATCCTCTCACCATCGTGGACCACTACTCAAGGTTCCTGGTAGTTGTGCCTGTTAAAGATCAAACAGCCAGGACAGCAGCCAGAGCATTACAACAGCACTTCTGTAGACCACATGGATATCCCAAAAGAGTACTTACAGATCAAGGTCCTGCTTTTGAGGCAGAAGTGTTCCAAGAATTCTGTAACTTGTATGGTTCCAAGAAAATCCGGACAACCCCCTACCATCCACAGACCAATGGCATGTGTGAAAAGATGAACCAGGTAGTGATTGATCTACTGAAGACTTTGCCGTTAGAGGAGAGAAATCTGTGGCCAGAAAAGTTGCCAGACCTGGTAGACCTCTACAACCATATTCCGGTGAATTCCACCAACTGTACCCCAGCCTATCTAATGAGAGCAAGACCTGGCAAGTTGCCTATTGATTTGGACATGGGAGTCCTGACACCTGAAGTAACGTCACCAGATGCTGACTGGGATACAGAAAGACAACAACAGTACCGTAGAGTACAAGAATGTGTGGAGAAGAGTCTAGCTCAGGCAAGACAAAAGCAGGAGACGCTTTACAACCAACATGCCCCTGCAGTTCCCTTGTCCCCAGGAGAACAAGTCTTAAAAAGGAAAAGAAGGTTGCATAAATTGGATGACCAATGGGAAGCTGAATCTTACACCATTCTGCCCTCAAACTTTGACAACATCAAAGTATGCCTTAATAGTAAAGATGGAGGAGAGACCTCAGCAGCAATATCAAGAGATTACCTGAAATTATGCCCCGACCTGTTGAAGGAAGGAATGGAAGAACAAGGCAACATCCAACCCTTAGAGGAAGAAGAAAGGGTCAGCACTATACTTGGAGAATTCCTTGCAAATTGGACTAAAGTAAATGATGCCATAGTGGTGCCAGTGTTAACATTGCCCCAACTGGTAGTACAAGAAGTGAGTCCAGAGAACTCTGAAAATCAGGGAGTTCAAGCAGCAGATGATACACCAGCAGTGGAGTCAGAGAACCCTCGCCCTGCCAGTAGTGAATCTGTCATGCCCACAGTGACTCTAAAAACTAGCAGATGCTTACTACCCAGTTTACACGCAACATCAGTAGTTAGACGCGGACAACCAGTTCAGGCTATCACAACACCAGTATTACGCAGATCCACCCGTACCACCCAAGGTATACCACCAAGTAAATTCCGCATATAAAGTAATATAACTGTTAAAATGTATGTAAATAAAAGTAACTGTTTAAGTTTTGTGCCTACAGGTAATCTGTAAGAGTTTCCTTTGAATTTTCCAGTATTTTACCTTGTTTCATGGACACTGAACCACAGGACTGTATGTGGTCAAAAACTTTCCTTGTAAATAGTTCACCATTTGCCCAGGAATGGACCATGGACGCTGATGCATGAACTTATCACAGGCCTATTTTTGGAGCTTTTGGTTTTTGTAAATTTTTCCCTTTCAAATCTTGTAACCTTAAGGCTATGTGCCCACGCTAGCGTTTTTAAACGCTCAGGAAACTGATCCCCTTCCCAGAAAACGTGCATCTTTTTTCCGCGCGATTCTTGCGCGTTTTGTGCAAAAAAGCCGCGCGTTTTTGACACTTTTTGACACGCACTTTCTGGGGAAGGCTAAAAATGCAGAGCTATGCGGAAATTAATGAGCATGCTGCGTTTTTAGCCGCTAAACGATTCCTGAGTGGTTAAAAACGCATGCATTGGCACAAAAAGCCAAAAAAGCATGCAAATTAATTTGAAGCATCTTTTAAGCGTTTCAGCAGCGTCTGAGCCGGCACAAAAGCTGCGGAAACGCTTAAAAAAACGCAACGTGGGCACACAGCCTTATAATTGTTCATATTGTTTACTTGTTTTATATGTTTTTCATCAGCCCAGGAGTGCTGACTTGCACTGGGGGGAATGTGGCGCCCCCAGGAGTATGGCCGCCACAGTGGCTCTGCCTTCCTCAAGGGAGGGTAATGCCAGGCTTGGAAGCAGTAAAGGGTCTCTCTCGCAGTTAACCTATACATGCAACACAGTTCCACTCCAGGCCAGCAGGGGGGACTCTGAACCGGGATTCAGGGGAGGAGTGCTCTCTGAGGGCCAAGAGGAAGGAGTGGGTAGTTAGTATGAGGATGAAGCAGGGAGTTCGAGCAAACAGGGAAGGCTCATCTCCATCAAGAGCGCATAATCTGGAGCCTGGTCTCCATGGTTGTATGGATACTAATGGTCCTGCAACAGACACCAGAGAAGTAGGAGGCTGTAAAAGTACTACTCCCATCTAAGACTTGCGGGCACAACAGCAACAGTGATAGCGAGCCGGGACTTAGGAGCAAGGAGTCCCCGAAGCAGGCTACAGCTGACTGCCGTACAAGTAGAGTTTTTTCTTTGTATTTTTGCATTCTGCGCAAGCTGGGGTGTGGCCTCCCTCTCCTGAGCTGGAAATTGTATTTAAAGGCTTCCCCTGACTGGTGTCCTAGTGGTTGGGACCCGGTCCTTGTCTGCCCTTATTCACACAGATGTCAACTTTGACACATGATAAGGTTACAAATACTAGACAGTGTAGGACCTCCCCGACCACAGAGTCACCTTGTCGATGGTGGGACGGCTTTTATGCTATGTTTGATCAAATGCAGTATTACTAAGAACTCTGTATGATTTAAATGCACTTTTGCTTTTTACTTATTTAATTATAGCAGTTTTTTTTATTTTGTCTTTTGTAGGTTTTTGTATGCTTTTTGGCCATGTGAACATGCATTTATATGCTGCATGTGTACCAACTCAAACCAAGCTCAATTTTTGTTTTTTTGCTTTGTATTTTTGCATTCTGTGCAAGCTGGGGTGTGGCCTCCCTCTCCTGAGCTGGAAATTGTATTGAAAGGCTTCCCCTGACTGGTGTCCTAGTGGTTGGGACCCGGTCCTTGCCTGCCCTTATTCACACAGACGTCAACTTTGACTTTTTTTTAATTATAGCAGGGGTTTTTTTTTTACTTTGTCTTTTGTAGGTTTTTGTCTGTGGTACAAGTAAAGTTCTTGGGAACATACGTCAGGAGGAACTCCAGTGTAACTCGGTACTGGAGATCCCTCAAGTAAGCACTAGGAAGGAGACTGCACAGTCCATCTGCTGAGAGAGAACCCCTGAGTTTCTTCCAGGCTAGCCTGCTCCGGTACCATCTGTAACTAGGATCCTGGACTGCATTTATCAAGTAAAGGAAAAGAAATTGCACCCTGCTGAGTGTTGTCTGCTTCCTATCCTTCCGGCACCGCTACATCCCCGTGCCAACCACAACCACACTGCCCTGGGACTACAGCTCCACCTGTGGGGAGCTTTAACATCTTTGCTGCACCACACCACCGGTCCCAGAGGATCTGCATGCAGCATCGGCCTAACACCACAGGTGGCGTCACAAACTATTCATCTAAACCATTGCCTTTCCACCATTCAATTTCCCCTATTACTTGGGAGCCCAGGGCCAAGGACCGGGTCACTGCTGCTGTGACACATCCCTCTGATACCGGCCCGGTACCGAGTACCCCACAGCCCTGGGAGGGCGACCCACACACAGCCTAAAGAAGTTGTCCAATAATTGGGCAACTTATAATCACACCCCTCGCTTGGCCCCAATAAAATAATAAAACCTATACTCCCTTCCCGTGCCTGCAATGTTCCCGTGGTGTCAGCACTGTCCCCACCTTCAGACAAATTGAACATGAAGAAGAAGATGGAGATGAGCTGCAGCCTGGACTTCCTCGTCATGATCGATTTGTCCGAAGGCAGGGAATTGACACCAGCGCTAATTGGGCGTGTCACAACACTGACCCTGCGGGAATAACTTGAATGACTGCTGCCCAATATATCTCACTCCTTGATTGCAAGGCTGAGGAATTAGTAAGCTAAACCTCCGACTGACTCCAGAGCACTGGTCACTACTGAGCATGTACATAAAGTGCAGCACAGATTCATCTCATCTACATCTCCACAGCACTGGTCACTACTGAGCATGTACATAAACTGCAGTACAGATTCATCTCATCTACATCTCCACAGCACTGGTCACTACTGAGCATGTACATAAAGGGCAGCACAGATTCATCTCATCTACAACTCCACAGCACTGGTCACTACTGAGCATGTACATAAAGGGCAGCACAGATTCATCTCATCTACATCTCCACAGCACTGGTCACTACTGAGTATGTACATAAAGTGCAGCACAGATTCATCTCATCTACAACTCCACAGCACTGGTCACTACTGAGCATGTACATAAAGTGCAGCACAGATTCATCTCATCTACAACTCCACACCACTAGTCACTACTGAGCATGTACATAAAGGGCAGCACAGATTCATCTCATCTACAACTCCACAGCACTGGTCACTACTGAGCATGTACATAAAGTGCAGCACAGATTCATCTCATCTACATCTCCACAGCACTGGTCACTACTGAGCATGTACATAAAGGGTAGCACAGATTCATCTCATCTACATCTCCACACCACTAGTCACTACTGAGCATGTACATAAAGGGCAGCACAGATTCATCTCATCTACAACTCCACAGCACTGGTCACCACTGAGCATGTACATAAAGTGCAGCACAGATTCATCTCATCTACATCTCCACAGCACTGGTCACTACTGAGCATGTGCATAAAGTGCAGCACAGATTCATCTCATCTACATCTCCACAGCACTGGTCACTACTGAGCATGTACATAAAGTGCAGCACAGATTCATGTCATCTATGGCTCCACAGCACTGATCACTACTGAGCATGTACATAAAGTGCAGCACAGATTCATGTCATCTATGGCTCCACAGCAATGATCACTACTGAGCATGTACATAAAGTACAGCACAGATTCATCTCATTTACGACTCCACAGCACTGGTCACTACTGAGCATGTACATAAAGGACAGCACAGACTCATCTCATCTACATGTCCACAGCACTGATCACTACTGAGCATGTACATAAAGTGCAGCACAGATTCATCTCATCTACAACTCCACAGCACTGGTCACTACTGAGCATGTGCATAAAGGGCAGCACAGATTCATCTCATCTACATCTCCACAGCACTGGTCACTACTGAGCATGTACATAAAGGGCAGCACAGATTCATCTCATCTACATCTCCACAGCACTGGTCACTACTGAGCATGTACATAAAGGGCAGCACAGATTCATCTCATCTGTGACCCCACAGCACTGGTCACTACTGAGCATGTACATAAAGTGCAGCACAGATTCATCTCATCTATATCTCTACAGCACTGGTCACTACTGAGCATGTACATAAAGGGCAGCACAGATTCATCTCATCTACATCTCCACACCACTAGTCACTACTGAGCATGTACATAAAGGGCAGCACAGATTCATCTCATCTAGGACTCCACAGCATTGGTCACTACTGAGCATGTACATAAAGTGCAGCACAGATTCATCTCATCTACATCTCCACAACACTGGTCACTACTGAGCATGTACATAAAGGGCAGCACAGATTCATCTCATCTACATCTCCACAGCACTGGTCACTACTGAGCATGTACATAAAGGGCAGCACAGATTCATCTCATCTACAACTCCACAGCACTGGTCACCACTGAGCATGTACATAAAGTGCAGCACAGATTCATGTCATCTATGGCTCCACAGCACTGATCACTACTGAGCATGTACATAAAGTGCAGCACAGATTCATCTCATCTACATCTCCACAGCACTGGTCACTACTGAGCATGTGCATAAAGTGCAGCACAGATTCATCTCATCTACATCTCCACAGCACTGGTCACTACTGAGCATGTACATAAAGTGCATCACAGAATCATCTCATCTACATCTCCACAGCACTGGTCACTACTGAGCATGTACATAACGGGCAGCACAGATTCATCTCATCTACATCTCCACAGCACTGGTCCCTACTGAGCATGAACATAAAGTGCAGCACAGATTCATCTCATCTACATCTCCACAGCACTGGTCACTACTGAGCATGTACATAAAGTGCAGCACAGATTCATCTCATCTACATCTCCACAGCACTGGTCACTACTGAGCATGTACATAAAGGGCAGCACAGATTCATCTCAACTACAACTCCACAGCACTGGTCACTACTGAGCATGTACATAAAGTGCAGCACAGATTCATCTCATCTACATCTCCACACCACTAGTCACTACTGAGCATGTACATAAAGTGCAGCACAGATTCATCTCATCTACATCTCCACAGCACTGGTCACTACTGAGCATGTACATAAAGTGCAGCACAGATTCATCTCATCTACATCTCCACAGCACTGGTCACTACTGAGCATGTACATAAAGGGCAGCACAGATTCATCTCATCTACATCTCCACAGCACTGGTCACTACTGAGCATGTACATAAAGGGCAGCACAGATTCATCTCATCTACATCTCCACAGCACTGGTCACTACTGAGCATGTACATAAAGGGCAGCACAGATCCATCTCATCTACATCTCCACAGCACTGGTCACTACTGAGCATGTACATAAAGTGCAGCACAGATTCATCTCATCTACATCTCCACAGCACTGGTCACTACTGAGCATGTACATAAAGTGCAGCACAGATTCATCTCATCTACATCTCCACAGCACTGGTCACTACTGAGCATGTACATAAAGTGCAGCACAGATTCATCTCATCTATATCTCCACAGCACTGGTCACTACTGAGCATGTACATAAAGTGCAGCACAGATTCATCTCATCTACATCTCCACAGCACTGGTCACTACTGAGCATGTACATAAAGGGCAGCACAGATTCATCTCATCTACATCTCCACAGCACTGGTCACTACTGAGCATGTACATAAAGGGCAGCACAGATTCATCTCATCTACATCTCCACAGCACTGGTCACTACTGAGCATGTACATAAAGTGCAGCACAGATTCATCTCATCTATATCTCCACAGCACTGGTCACTACAGAGCATGTACATAAAGGGCAGCACAGATTCATCTCATCTACACAGCACTGGTCACTACTGAGCATGTACATAAAGTGCAGCACAGATTCATCTCATCTACATCTCCTCAGCACTGGTCACTACTGAGCATGTACATAAAGGGCAGCACAGATTCATCTCATCTAGGACTCCACATCACTGGTCACTACTGAGCATGTACATAAAGGGCAGCACAGATTCATCTCATCTATGACTCCATAGCACTGGTCACTACTGAGCATGTACATAAAGGGAGCACAGATTCATCTCAACTAAAAGCTAAGATCCTTAGATCAGGAACAGAACAGACATTTATAGGACATTTTATAACTCTCCCAAATTATGAGAACATTGACAGTACATCGTGCACTGAACTACTGCTCCCAATTTATTATATATTTCAGGAATTGGGAGTCGGTCAATTTTATAACAACTCCATAGTCCTGTGCTTGATTGGTTACAACAAGGTAATCAATGTTCACACATAGCAAGATCGCTAGAGATATCGCTAAAGCGTCATTGATTTTGTGACGCAACAGTGATATTGCTAGCGATCTCGCTTTGTGTGACACGTACCTGCGACCGGCCCCCCAACTGGATATCGCTGATTGTGCTGGAATGTCCTGGGCCATTTTTTGCTCACTGGCATCCCGCTGGCGCTGACTAGCGACGCATGGACGCAAGCGGAAGTCGTCAGAATCACTGAGGTGTGACAGGTAAGTGCGACCCTCGACGGATCGCTTTTCGCTGCTACGTCGCTGGTGAGATCTGCCTGTGTGACAGCTCACTAGCGACAATTTAGCGATGCACCAGCGATCCTGACCGGGTCGCATCGTTGTCGGGATCGCTGATGCATCGCTAAATGTAACGGAACCCTTAATCATGTCTATTTTGGCTAATCAATACACATTAACGAGCGATGATGGACCATATACAAGTGCACAGTCCCAGAACAATTGCTAAGATGTTTTTTTCTACCAAACAATCTGATTACCCGACAAACGAGCGCTTTGCAGTAAGGTAATAATTTAAAATTCGATTCTTACAGTAAATGCCTGCTATTTAGGATCAAAAATGCACTTGACTTGTCAGTGAATCTAATATGTCCGATTCATGTGTACGTCACTTATTTGGGCAAGGTCGCTCTACATTTTCCCTCTAGAACACTTGCTGATGTGCCTCGATAGCAATTGCTTATCCCCTGCTTAAAAGCAATACTAGGAAATTGCAACCGCTCAGTAGGTTTTGATTCTTACCCCTAACAATTCCAGCCTTGGTCACCAAAGATGGGCAGATGGTGAGTACACACATTTATTGCCAGTTGACAGTAAAAAAAAAATAAAAAAAAAAATTATCGAAGCTCTGGAAAGTGAACTCTATTTATGGCAAAGAGCGAGTTAATTTGCAGCAGCACTCAATGAACCGCTTATCAGACATTTCCTGTCCAGGCCGCTCCCTCCGTCCAATGGTTAATCATTCATCCTTTCTTGCAGAAATTTATCAAGCAGATAACATTTGCAAATGCCCTGCCAAGTTAGGAAGCAGAATGAGCAGATCTGTGTGGGGGAAGCTGTGAGGACTAACCAGAGCCTGAAATCCTGTGTAGACCAAAGTCAGCAAAACAATAAAAACCGCAAATCCTTACTCAACTCGGCTGGAATATAATCTCTGCCACCAAGGATAAAATAGTCACATCAAGTATCCTAGGGTTCTCACGGCAGACACAATGGTAAAAATGGACAACAAAACTATGGAAAATGGAATAATTGAACACTCGTTGACACGCTGCGGATTCTGCTGCGGATCCGCAGCTGATTTGGCCCTTCCGCAGCAGGTTTTGCTGCGGTGTACAGCACCTTTATTTTCAATCCGCAGCATGTCACTTCTTTGTGCGGAATCCGCAGCGGTTTCACACCTGCTCCATTGTACAGGTGTCAAACTGCAGGGGAAAACCGCAGGCTAATCCGGAGATAAACCGCAGGTCTTTTGACCTGCGGAATTACCGGCAGATTTTGTAAAATCCACACAAAAAAAATCGGCAGCAGAATCCGCAGCGTGTGCACACACCCTTATTCTCTATTTTTTCAGTCGAGTTTAAGAGCGTTCCCCCTCTGAAAAAAACGTCGTGTGCACACTCTCTTAGCAACACAACCTTTATCGGGTATGGTAGACTACCAACCAGGGATTACCTTTGGGAAAACAATCATCTCCAGCAATCACAAGCATTTTGCTTTTGAGACTCACAATCTGGAATCGGTAGAGTTAACTGAGCAAATCCTGAAGACTGACCCACAAGCAGAAACATATGAAGCAGTAATGAGATGGGGGAACATCCACCCACACGTGTAGCCAGGCCGCTCATAGCTCTCACAGCAGCTGCTATGTTTTCAGGAACTGTATGTATCATAGGCTGAGTATTGAGTCACCAAGCTCGCTGCCTCCTCCTTCTGCCATCATCAAGGCTCCATCATTCAGCCCTCTGCACTTCCCAACGCTAGAAGTCATGCAACCAGCAAACCCACGGGAAAGAAAACAGGAAATGAAATCTCTTCAGACTTCATCTTAGGCCTAGATTCTTAAAATGGTTTAAACTCCCGCACTAAAAAGAGCTTTTCCACCGAGCCGAACAATCACCAGTACATACAAGTCACCGACTTGTCCCCTTCTACCCCTAGAGACACGTAAAAACTCTTTGTGGGGTCCCATAGTTGGTTCAGCAAGGTGTCCCACTTAGGTTTTAGCTAACAGGTTCATTTTCCCGAATAAGAAAATAATGGGGCAGATATAAAAACAGATGTCCTATAGTTAGACAGCAAGAAACTTCAGAATCTGTCACCCAATTTTAGCCCTATCAGCTGCCGGCACCGCCATCAGGGGCTTATCTACAGCATTCGGTAATGCTGTAGATAAGCCCCCGATGTAACCTGAAAGATAAGAAAAACAAATTAGATTATACTCACCCTGGCGTCCGGTCCGATAGGTGTCGCGGTCTGGTCCGGCGCCTCCCATCTTCATACGATGCCGACCTCCTTCTTACTTCTGTCGCCGCTCCTGCGCAGGCGCACTGCTCTGCCCTGTTGAGTACAGAGTAAAGTACTGCAGTGAGCAGGCGCTGGACCTCTCTGACCTTTCCCGGCGTCTGCGCACTGCTTTACTCTGCACTTAACAGGGCAGATAAAGTACGCCGGCGCAGGAGTCGCGGCAGAAGCAAGAAGGAGCACAGGATCATAAGAAGATGGGAGGCGCCGGACCAGACCGCGACACCCACCGCACCCCCCCCCCCCCCCAGTAAGTATAATCTGACTTGTTTTTTTTTATCTTTCAGGTTACATCGGGGGCTTACCTACAGCATTACAGAATGCTGTAGATAAGCCCCTGATGACGGTGCTGGCAGCTAATAGGGCTAAAATGGGGTGACAGATTCCCTTTAACAAAAATGTAACGGTTTTATGACAAATGAGGACATTCACATACTATTTAGCCATCATTTTGATGGCAAGTCTACACAGAGATTGAAGGCCAAATGACAATTCTGGGAAATCTGGGGGGGAACCATTGACTCATGGTGTAAATTATCACCAGACCTGAAATTTCAGACGTTCAGTCTATAGTAGAACTGGTCATGGAACATGAGACAAGGTGCAAGGAATGTCCAGCTCCACTTAGGATGGATTCACGTCAATGTCTTCTACGTGCTATGATATTCCATCCAAAGCTGAAAGAATCACCAAATATGGAGAAAAACTAATTTCCTGCAAAACAATGATAGAAAGCAAACTCCCATTTCCCTTGGGTTTTGTGCACCAGTTTGACCGCAAACAAGAGCTACAGAAATGAGGGTTACTGTACCTTTTTTTTTTTTAAAAGGATTGTGGAGGATAAAACAATAAGCTACGTGCCAGAGTAACTAGACATGGAACTGATACAATCAGGAGCTCATGCACACAACGTATTCTAGATCCATGTGGGACGGACACGGGAACATATTTTTTCCAATAATAAATATCTGAAAAAAACAATTAAAGTTTTTCTTAAGGAAACCCACTATTTCCTAACGGGTCGGTTTCACATGTCCGGAAAACATGGACCGTACTCTGATCGAAACACCCAGCCAGACCACTGGCTCCCTACTCAAGTAGGGAGACTCGGAGGTTGGGTCAAATCTTCAGATCAGAGTGGGGTGACCCCACGCAGGAATTGAACAAAGTAATAATTCCTGTTGGGTGTATATTAAATGAGATATTACACAAACTGCAGATTCCTAGTACCGGTAATTGCTTTTTGGAGGAACAAACCAGATCTTTTGCTCTATTGGCGTCATCTTCAATGCCGATACATGGGTTTTACTACATCCACATATTATACTTTTCATGGGGAAATGTTCTCTAAGTAAATGACAAATATTTTTCTTAGCCTCCAGATCACACTGCTTAAGACAGATGCCTCACCTTTCCTCATTATAGGGTCACCCGTGATTGCAGGCAGACATTTTTACAACAGGGTGGAAACAATTACGCTTGGAGTTAGGAGTCAGTCAAACAAATTCAAAAGCCACTTTGTAATTTTAAAGGTTAGGATTTAGGCAGCCCCTCTACTCAGTTCCTGGAATTCATCAAGCTCCATTTCCCATGTGTTCAAAACCATTTCATTTTTTGTTTTATGCTTGGGACACGGGAAGATTAAGTTACAATGACCCGATAGTGGTGGCAGAACCAGCGCCTCCAGCCACCACTTTTATCATTGCTAGACTTTCATTGCTCTTTAAAGTTGAGCTACTCTTCCTCATAAAAGGTGTCATCATCATGTAGTTGTATGGTTGAGTAGTATTAAAGCAAGTCAAACAAAAGTATGTAACATCTAGGAAGACAAGACAATACATGTGGACTACCAGTTGGCCTACAAAACCCAGGCATCTGGAAGCCTCCAAAGTTAAAGACTGGAGAAGTCCAACCCTAACTAATCAACTTGACCATAAATAATCCAAAATAACGTCTTCTTCTTTCGGGCCTAAAATCTTCTTAAGGCTACTTTCACACATCAGGTTTTCGGCGTCAGGCGCGATCCGGCGTCGTGCCGGAATGCCGGATCCGGCAAATGTTTTGTAAAACCTGATGTGCCGGATCCGTCTTGTTCTTGACAGACAAAACCGGATCCGTCTCATCCGGTTCATCCGTTTTTCTATCCGTTTTTCGACGGATTACGCCGATCTGGTTTTTAAAATTGACCCTTGTGGCCTTCCGAACGGGATTGGCTACTGGAAAACTATATATAGCATGTTCCTACAGCCCTTCTTTGACAGGTTGTAGAGAAGAAAGTGCAGGTTGGAGAGAAGAGAAAGTTACTGGCGAAGATGGATGTTGTCATTGGAAATATTACCACTAGAAGTTCTGTGACGGTTTCAGTAATGAGGGACAATTTTGCACTATACTTTATGTCACCTCAAGGCAGAGTACACTGGCAGGATGACAGAGTGTGAAAGATTTGTGCCCTAACCAAACTTGTGTACCTTCTGGACCAACAGTATATACCTTTGCCAACCAAAGTTGGCTATCTTGTCATGGTCTTACTATTTTTAGCTTTAGGCCACAGGTGTGTACCTGGTTGTGTTTTATGCAAAGTATTTCACCTTTTAACAAAAGTTGTGTACATTGGTAGGAAATCACCAACAATAAACACAACTTTTCAGGTGAAATACTTTGCTTCAAACACAACCAGGAACACAACTGTGGCAAAAAGCTAAAATTTACCCACAGTTATATACCTGGTTTTGAATACCTTTTTACCTTTTAAATACCCTGTATTTAACCTTTTTTTTAAACATATTTCGCCGCAGAAAGAAATGACAGACAACCAGTGTAAACAATAATTTAACTTTTATTTAAAATATTTTTTTTTGTGTAAACTGTTTTTAAAGTTAAAAAAACTTTTTTAATAAAGGTTTGAAACCAACCAAATGGGCATTTTTATTACAAAAAAAACATTATAACTCGGTGTAGTGTGGGGTGGAAATACTGCTGGAGGGGCTGCGGGACACTTCGACAATGGGAGTGTGGAGAGAGGACTGGGATCGTGGTGGGGAAGGAACAGTTAGAGGTGATGGTGTGGAAAAAGCTACAGAATGGGTGGACATGTGGGAGGCAGAAGAGGTGGTGGGCGGTGGAGTGGAGGGTTGGGCAGGGACTGTAGGAGCAGATGATGTTGATGGAAAGTTGTATGGGGAAGGAGTTTGGTACGGGGAAGGAGTTTGGTACGGGGAAGGAGTTTGGTACGGGGAAGGAGTTTGGTACGGGGAAGGAGTTTGGTACGGGGAAGGAGTTTGGTACGGGGAAGGAGTTTGGTACGGGGAAGGAGTTTGGTACGGGGAAGGAGTTTGGTACGGGGAAGGAGTTTGGTACGGGGAAGGAGTTTGGTACGGGGAAGGAGTTTGGTACGGGGAAGGAGTTTGGTACGGGGAAGGAGTTTGGTACGGGGAAGGAGTTTGGTACGGGGAAGGAGTTTGGTACGGGGAAGGAGTTTGGTACGGGGAAGGAGTTTGGTACGGGGAAGGAGTTTGGTACGGGGAAGGAGTTTGGTACGGGGAAGGAGTTTGGTACGGGGAAGGAGTTTGGTACGGGGAAGGAGTTTGGTACGGGGAAGGAGTTTGGTACGGGGAAGGAGTTTGGTACGGGGAAGGAGTTTGGTACGGGGAAGGAGTTTGGTACGGGGAAGGAGTTTGGTACGGGGAAGGAGTTTGGTACGGGGAAGGAGTTTGGTACGGGGAAGGAGTTTGGTACGGGGAAGGAGTTTGGTACGGGGAAGGAGTTTGGTACGGGGAAGGAGTTTGGTACGGGGAAGGAGTTTGGTACGGGGAAGGAGTTTGGTACGGGGAAGGAGTTTGGTACGGGGAAGGAGTTTGGTACGGGGAAGGAGTTTGGTACGGGGAAGGAGTTTGGTACGGGGAAGGAGTTTGGTACGGGGAAGGAGTTTGGTACGGGGAAGGAGTTTGGTACGGGGAAGGAGTTTGGTACGGGGAAGGAGTTTGGTACGGGGAAGGAGTTTGGTACGGGGAAGGAGTTTGGTACGGGGAAGGAGTTTGGTACGGGGAAGGTTGCTGGAAGTGGGGAGATGTCTGGTACTGGGGAGGTTGCTGGTACTGGGAAGGTTGCTGGTACTGGTGAGGTTGCTGGTATGTAATAGGAGGTGGAGGATGGAAAGTGGCTGGAGGGGGTGCAGATGTAATAGGAGGGGGAGGATGGAAAGTGGCTGGAGGGGGTGCAGATGTAATAGGAGGGGGAGGATGGAAAGTGGCTGGAGGGGGTGCAGGTGGAGGAACTACAGTGGTGGGAGGTGGAGGTCGGGAGGTAACCTGCTGTAGAGCACCGTGGCACGAATGCATTACATGCATCTGCTGGGTAGGAGATAGTGTTGCCATGCGCTCCACAACAGACCTGAAAAAGGTGTGCTTTGGCGAAGATCTTGCTTCTGAATGCATGGTTTGCAGAAGTGTCTTCACCTCCAGAATGCTGGAGTTGATCTGCTGAAAGCCTGCGGAGATTTGCTCTGACAAGACTTTTAGACAGTTCTGGAAAGATGCATTCAGATGCAAGAACTCTGGCGCATAACTCTTTTCCTGACCCCTCTGCCGCTGCCGCTCAGTACCCGCAGGTGTACTAGAGGTGGCAGGGGCAGAAGGGTGGGGTAAAGGGAAAGCGATCTCCTCACCAGCAGCTTCATGTAATGTAGGCGGCCACGATGCTCCTGTGCTGGTGGATGGGACAGATGGGTCGAATGTGTGGGAAGGCTGGGAAGGTGCAGATGTACCGGGGCGGTCGAAGTGTCCCTCGGTGCCGGTCTCCTCAGGGATCGCCTCAGAAGGGTCCAATCGTGCAGGCTCCCGAGTGCTGCTCACCGTGCTGTGGAATAAAGAGAAAAAAAAACAATTAAAATACTGACATGGTATGGCCCTGGCTGAAAAAAAAAAGTTACATCTAACTTTTTTTTCACATGTGGTGTGTAATATTTACCTTCTAGTGACCATTGTTTCCCGGAGGAACGACAGGGCTTGTGCGTACTTGTACTTGCTCCTGCGTCCTCCAGATCCACTCGGGGCCCGCATCTCTTTATTGAACTCCTTCTTGAAACGATCCCTCACAGACCGCCACCGATTCACAATTCTGTTCCCTGAAACGAGAAAGGAGTGGTTAGTATACAACATCAGTGTTTCACAAACTCCAGTCCTCATGGTCCCCAGGGGTCATGTTTTCAGGATTTCCATAGTAAATAGAAATCCTGAACACATGATCCGTGGGGACCACGAGGACTGGAGTTCGGGAAACACTGGTTTACATCAAGCAACCGGTACTGTATATACTTACGCTCTTTAATCTGGGCCCGAACATCGAGGTCCTCCCAGCGGCCCACAAGGAGCGAACAGATTTCCTCCCAGAGTCGTCGGGTAACGATAAGGTCAGCGTGGCGGCGGTCATCCATATTCCAGAGCGGCTCCCTTTCTCTGACGAGATCGATGAGGTGGTCCACATCGAGTCCTCCATCCTCACCGTCAGAGTCGGGAGCACGCTGTGAAGGCTGTTAAAGAAAAAGACAAAAATAACATAATTAGCCTCCACAAAAGAAATGAAATAAAAAGTGCAAAAAAACAAAGCAAAAATATTTATACTTACACACTGGTGACCGCCGTGTTGCTGTCGCCGATGACCCTGGGAGGCACTGCGAGGACCTCTTGGCCGAGCACCAGATTGGGAAGACTAGAGAAGAAAACAAAAAATGTTATGTCTTTGGATGTAGGCATTTGTTTGCTGTGTGTGGTCTGCAGAACATTGTTTTCTATGTGTTGTGTGTAGTGTGATGTTGTGTTTCTGCGTTTGATGCAAAAAACTTACCAATTGTGAGCCCACTCCAAGTGTCTGTCCACCCCTTCCTTCTTCTTCTGGGAGCTCCTCTTCATCTTGTGAATCCTGTTTTGAAATAAAAGGCAATGAATAGACATATATTACAGAGATGATGGATTTTGGAAATAAAAACTTACCGTCAAACGCTGACGATGCGAGGGAGGGCTCCCAGAAGATGATGTGCTGTCTTCCTGGTGGCCACACTCCATGCCTGTGGGTGGTGTTCCAGCTGCTGCCATTGCTGCTGCTGCATCTATTGGGCGGCTGTTGAATAAAGAGAAACAAAGGGCCAATGAATATCTTGATATTCAATAGCCCTAGTTTGGAGGAATGGGGGATTTGATAATTACCGTCTCTCATCTGCTGCTGGCCTCCCCTCCTCAGCATGTTCCATTTGCTGCTCCATTTGGGGTGGTGGTGGTGGTGGTGCTGATGGTGCTGCAGTGGTCTCCTGCCTTCTCCTGCTGCGCTTGGTTGCTTTCTTGGGTGGCATGTTGGGTGTGGCTGTGGGTCCCACTGTCTTGCTTTTATATATGTCTTGTGGGCAGAGCTACTGAGCATGCTCAGACCAAAAAAACCGGATCCGGCCACCGGATCCGGCTTTCGCCGGATCAGGCGCATTGCGGCGCTCATAGGCTTTCATTGTGTGAAAAAGCCGGACGCGCCGGATCCGACGTGTCCGGCTTTTTCGCCGGAGACAAAAAACGTTACAGTAGCCGTTTTTTCCAGACGCCGGATCGCGACACATTGCCGGATCCGGCGAAAACCGGATGAAACGCATGGCCATCCGGCGCGATCCGGCGCAAATGCAAGTCAATGGGGGGGAAACCGGATCCGGCATTGCATTTCGCCGGATCCGGTTTCTGTCAAAAGCGCCGGATCACGCCTGACGGCGAAAACCTGATGTGTGAAAGAGGCCTTAGACTCTTCCTTAACAGTCAAGTTAATTGAGGTGGGAAAAAAGATGAAGTTCCCTTGGAAAGTAGAGGAGTAGAGTCACTTTACGCTCAGAGGGCCCGTCGGAAAAAGAGCTAATAGGAACCAAATCCATCATGGGGCTTTAAAAGGAGTAAACTTTTGCAATATTTTTTTTATACGAGTACATTGTTGGGGGTGGGTCTGAGATCCTCTCCAATTGCTCAAACAAAACTCGCCACAAAGATGCGCAGCTTAGGAAACAGAAGTGCACAGCTCCTAGATGAGCGCACGCACACTGATCAGAGTACGGAAGCAGTATAAAGAATAGACTTTCTGCAGTGCGCGCTGAGGCAGGAGTTGTGCACCTCTTAGTTTTTGAGCAATCGGTGAGGGTCTCAGGACTCAGACCCCCACCAATCTACTGGTAATTAAGAGAACAACAAATAAAAATCAGTAACAAAAGTTTTGCTACACTTTGCAATTTACTCCAGCAGTCCTTAGATGTAAACGCATGAAACAAAACTGCAAAACGGCAGTACCATTCTATGTGTAGTAGCAGCTGCCAGGTACTGCAGAACAGCTCAAATTAAAAAAATATAACTCTTTCCACCCATTTCTTTTTTTATTGCACCTGCTCAAGTCTGCTTATTCTGTGATTTTACCACAATGTAGATCACAATGGCGTCCCAGTCTTAAAGGATATGGATACCTTTGAGGACAATATATTTTTCTAATTAAATGCATATATTTTAGGCAAAAAATAATTTACGCAATTGAATTGAAAATTTCGCAAAGTTTGGCTCTTATAGGCTGCTTCCCTCCACATTGCTGGCTGCAGAATGAGATAACTGAGAATCAGACAGTGATTTTCGTCATACCAATCAATCAATCAAATTTATTATCGCCAAGTACATATTACATATATACAAGGAATTCTTTGTGGCAAAGAGGCAACATAATATATAACAACAAATACAACAAGTGACATCTAACAAGACAGATACAGTATATAGTCTACACATGACGATTTAATTGTTCACATCAGATTTTGTTCACATTGTGTTGTGGTTGGAGCCCGGGAAGATCTAAGCTCTCTCCCCACAGATCCTGCGGGCCAACTGGATGTCTTTGGGCATGATTGTTACCCTCTTGGCGTGGATGGCGCACAGGTTGGTGTCCTCGAACAGTCCCACCAGATAAGCCTCGCTGGCCTCCTGCAGGGCCATCACCGCCGAGCTCTGGAAGCGCAGATCGGTCTTGAAGTCCTGGGCGATCTCCCTCACCAAGCGCTGGAAGGGAAGCTTACGGATCAGCAGCTCAGTGGATTTCTGGTAGCGGCGGATCTCACGGAGAGCGACTGTTCCTGGGCGGTAACGATGCGGCTTCTTCACTCCACCAGTGGCAGGAGCGCTCTTCCTGGCAGCCTTCGTAGCCAGCTGCTTCCGAGGAGCTTTCCCTCCGGTGGATTTGCGGGCGGTCTGCTTGGTCCTGGCCATAGCTCAATGTAGAGGTGAACAAATAGTTCACATCAGATTTTTGCAACGGTTATCTTTATTTTTCAGAACTCATCTGTGCTAATTTAAAGTCAGAGACCAGATCAAAGCTGAGCTGAACTTGGTGCGATAAATGACCCCGGTGCCCAATCAGCGTGTCAAAACAACCGCACGAGAGCAAGTGCCGACACCGCAGGAACAGTGCCTGCACGGGAGGGGAGTAAAGGCTTTTTTTTTTTTTTATCTGGGCCAAGTGTGGGGTATGAGAAGGGGTTGTCCTAGTAATAGACAACACTTTTAAAGGGAATCTGTCACCGGAAGATGCAGGCCTATGTAAATGGCCTGGGTCCGGTCCGATGGGCGGTGTTTCTTTTTTCTCCACCCCATCCGTGGTCCCTGTCCACGCTGTTCTCCGGTACTCTTCTCCATCGTTCGCGCGTGCGCAAAGCAATCTTGCTTCGCGCACGCGCAGTATGTTTTGCCCAACTGCGGGCAAAGCCGAAAATCATTACTGCGCATATAATGTACCGGCGCATGCGCAGTAATGATTTTCGGCTTTGTCTGCAATTGGGCAAAGCATACGGCGCGTGCGTGAAGTAAGATTGCTTTGAGAACGATGGAGAAGAATACCAGAGAAGAGCGCGGACGGGGGCCATGGATGGGGTGGAGAAAAAAGAAGAAACATCGCCCATCGGACCGGACCCAGGCCATTTATATAGGCCTGCAACTTCCAGTGACAGATTCCCTTTAATCTCTTTGTGTCTTTCTGAAATCTAAAGCAGTCAAAACACACCATAAAGCCCGATCACGCGACAACCAATGTTTTTTTTTTTTCTACATAAAAATGCATATGTCCATTCTTTTGAGCGTTTTCTAAAGGTACTGTCACACTTAGCGATGTGCCAGCGATCCCGACCAGCGATATGACGAGGTCAGGATCGCTGGTACATCGCTAAGTGGTCGCTAGTGAGCTGCCACACAGGCAGATCTTACCAGCGACATCGCTGGGGACGGGGGTCGCTACTTACCTGTCACACTAGGCGATCCTGACGTCCTCCCACCCGGCTCCACGCTCGTCTCTCCACAGGAAGCTGACGACGAGAAACAGTTCTGGACGTTCTCGCGCGATCAGCGATAACCAGCGGGGGAGCGTGTCGTAGGTAAGTATCAGACACAGCGATGTCGCTAGCAATATCGCTATAACGTCACAAGTGCTAGCGATATCGCTTAGTGTGACAGTACCTTAAGGCAAGTTTTGGTACAGACCCGCCTAAAGGTACTGTCACACTTAGCGATGTACCAGCGATCCCGACCAGCGATATGACGCGGTCAGGATCGCTGGTGCATCGCTAAGTGGTCGCTAGTGAGCTGCCACACAGGCAGATCTCACTAGCGACATCGCTGGGGACGGGGGTCGCTACTTACCTGTCACACCAGGCGATCCTGCGTCCTCCCGCCCGGCTCCACGCGTCTCTCGTCGTCACAGCAGGAAGCGCCGCAGGAAGCTGACGACGAGAAACGGTCCGGGACGTTCTCGCGCGATCAGTGATAACCAGCGGGGGGAGCCGGTCGGAGGTAAGTATCACACACAGCGATATCGCTAGCAATATCGCTATAAACGTCACAAGTTATAGCGATATTGCTAGCGATATCGCTTAGTGTGACAGGCCCTTAAGACTCTGTGTGATAGAGATTTCTCAAACTTCTATTAGTCAGTGAAAAACAGTACTACACCAATGGAGTCCGACTTTTTCACAGACCTGTAAAACTTGGACACAGCTCTGCATTTTTTTTTCCCCCTACGAACCCCTTGGTCCGCAAAAATATGTGCATAACCCCACAGAACGCAAATCTATTATAGTCTGTGAAAACACAGATAGAAGTCGCACATGAAAAACTGAGGGCTGAACGATCTTAGAATATATGGCGCGAGTGAGGCACTGCTCTGGCCTTTGAGTTTTTGGTATTTTTCTTTTTCTTGAGGCAATCGGAGAAATTTGATTGCGACCACAGAAGAGCGGCCGCATGTTTTCTGTGCAGTCGTACACAGGAAAAAGTCAGATCTTCACAAAAATGGCAGCTGCACAGCCTGTGTTTACATGCATCTGCCCTCATTAAGAAAATGGAGAACAAGCCGTGTTTGTCATGGCCGCCTCCACCCCCTCCAAGCACAAGCGAATATAAATACATTGGGCACTGTACACACCCAGGAAAGCGCAAATGTAACACATGCTGGTGTTTCATAGCACAACCTGTATGACACTGGTACTGCAGTGTGAATGGACACAGGTATTTATGAATGGAGGAGGAGGAGGAGAGCATGTGACTGAGCCTCCCTGTTCTGATATTTCCCACATAGCTGTGTCAACAAGAAAGGGAGGGGAGTGCAAAGGGAGAGGCCAGGGAGGAGGAGAAGACAAGAGGAAGGAGGAGGGGGAGAAAAGTGAAAAGAAAGAAACAGGGAGAGGGAAGGAGCGATTGATAAAAAATAATGAATAAATGAGGCTATTTTCCGCCAATCCTAACGGCGAAGTCGCCATTGACGACAGCGCAGAGAGGTTGTGTCATGGAGAAGCAGTCCACCACAGAAGTCCTTCCTTCCCACATCTGTTCAGAAGGAACATGTCCTCCTCCCTCCTTGTAGGCTTCCCTGTTTCCCCCCACACACTTTAAAAGGAGGCCTAAAATTTGCTTTCTATGATCCGTCAGTGTGCCCCTTTCACCCTGATGGAGAGCATATAGGTAGTCCTGCCACCCAAAATTTTATGAATGGGAACCTACTATGCAAATGAGGGCAATTCACAAAACAGTAGCACAACATGGCGGACGACAGGACTGAATCCACAGGGAACAGGCACCAAACAGAGGAGCAGCGCCGTGTGGGACGATAGTCAGAAATACCCACACAGGGCGCCGCCATAGTGTACGCCTCGAAATCTGAGGTGCAACAGGAAAGTCCCCACTCGTGTTTACATCCTGACTCCATTATTACAGGAGGACACACACAGAAATAGCTGTGCAACGTAATGTACGCGCTCCTCGAAGCACATGTAACGCATTATTACACATGACTCACATCATACACATTATATAACGTGACACATCTCCTCACAAGCTGGCACTTGGAGGGGTCACAGGCAGCCATGTCTCCCTGCATTGTATGGGTTAGAAAAATCACTATACACTTCAATGGCAACAGAGTATTCACCAGATGGGCCCCTGGCGTTAGCCAGGGGCCACCACCACTCCGCATGTGACTGGCTGAGAAAGCAATGGAGCAGGAGTGGATGAGTCACCCAGCAACATGTATGAAGACTGCAGACATGATCACCACAGTCATAGGGAGTATGGCCGCATGGAGAACCTCACAGGGCAGAGGAGGATACAAATGTGTCACAGGGCACCGAGATACAATGTGATCACAAGCTGGAGGGCTGCAGAACAATACACGGAAAATATATATATATTACACACGACTGGCCATGCTCCAGAAGAAGAGCTGTGACTGGCAACAGGGCTGCCATTCAGATTTAGATATGCATTTTTGGGCATTTTCACACATTTTTTACAAATATGGACGACAGGGTGCAGGGATGGTGTCAAAGCAATCGACTGGTACAATTCAACAAGTTATGAAAAATAAACCCTGACTGTGCAGGATATAAAGGACCAGAGAATAAGTATAAAAAAAAAAAAAAAAAGTATAAATAAAAAATGGATAAAAAATACATATATATATATATATACATACATACAAACACACATATATATTTATATATATATATACACACACACACGTAAAAATGCATACGGTACTCACATTTACGTATATGTACACATGAAAAAATATATACTTGTACGTGTGTGTATATATATATATATATATATACACACACACACACGTAAATATATATGACACACGTATACACGTGTAATATGGATATATATATATTATACACACATTCATATAAAACCATATTTAATACACAAAGCCATAACCGATTCACTTCAATTCCCTTTAACTGCAGTTTTTTAATTTTCTGACTGGAATTTAATTTTTTTGGCCAAAAATCAGAGAACTCTACCACATACAAAACCAATGTCACAGTCAAAGAAAACAACCCGGGTCACACCACATAAGGAAATCCTCCATCTCTATTTTCATATCTAAGTATATATACAGGACTAGATTTTTTCCAAACACTGACACTTAATCCCCATATGGCCTCCTGGAAAATCTGAGTTTTTGGGAGCTGTTTCCATTCCTTGTACGTGGGCCGATTATGGTGTAAAATGTTCTTGTACGGAGCACACATTCCCAATCCTTGTCTAGGGTGAAAATGTTTCTGCAATCTCAAAGCAATCAAAATTACAAGAAAAAAAAAAATCAAAACAAAAAACATAAAACCTAGGACTGGAAACCAAGCATGGGGCAGTGCACGGTTCCAGGTCAAAATTAAGATGATAAACACAGAGCCATGATTTAAAAAAAAAATACTTGATCTCCTATGAAAAAAACTTTCATGGTTTGGAAGATTTTGGGGCTTGAATTCTGGATCATATTTCCCATTTAGGGCAAAGTAAAGGGGGAATTTGGCGTGACGCCATCGATAATGTGTTTTTGGCATTTTTCCCCCCAATACTGGAACGTTTGCGCTCAGATTGGCGTGGCGGTGTCGTGTGATGTCATGACAGGTGGGAAACTGCCCCAATGCTAGAGGCAGCCCTATATGGAAAGGTACACATATGGATAGACATGAGGCTGGAAAAGACATCCCCAGGAGTGTTGGTTGGGTGGGTGGCACAGCAAGGGCACAGAAGGTGCATCTATATCGGGGCACACTGCCTGCACAGGGGGCACGCTGCCTACACAGGGGGCACACTGCCTGCACAGGGGGCACGCTGCCTGCACAGGGGGCACACTGCCTGCACAGGGGGCACACTGCCTGCACAGGGGGCACGCTGCCTACACAGGGGGCACAGAAGGTGCATCTATATCGGGGCACACTGCCTGCACAGGAGGCACGCTGCCTACACAGGGGGCACACTGCCTGCACAGGGGGCACGCTGCCTGCACAGGGGGCACGCTGCCTGCACAGGGGGCACACTGCCTGCACAGGGGGCACGCTGCCTACACAGGGGGCACAGAAGGTGCATCTATATCGGGGCACACTGCCTGCACAGGGGGCACGCTGCCTACACAGGGGGCACGCTGCCTACACAGGGGGCACGCTGCCTGCACAGGGGGCACACTGCCTGCACAGGGGGCACGCTGCCTACACAGGGGGCACAGAAGGTGCATCTATATCGGGGCACACTGCCTGCACAGGGGGCACGCTGCCTGCACAGGGGGCACGCTGCCTACACAGGGGGCACGCTGCCTACACAGGGGGCACACTCACTCTGTCTCCTGCTCGCTGCTCATTGTCCTCCTCTCACCGGGCACCGATCAGAAGCTGCCTGGACACGGCCGGGGCGCAGGGAGAGTCCCGGAGGAGCCGCATGGTGACCCGCGATAGATCCCAGATCCGGATGGAAGAATTCTCCGAGAAACACCCGAGCACCCAGCGGGGAAGTGCTCCAGAGCCGCCGGGCCAATCCTACAGCAAGTATCCGTGTGAGTGCGCATCCAGGTCGGCGCCTCCTCCTCCTGCTCTGCCGGCCGCTCCTCCTCCTCCAGGGGAGGGAATGGGGAGGCTGCTCCTGCCGTGTGCTCTGCTGCTCCTGCCGTGTGCTCTGCTCCGTCCTCCTCCTCTGCTGCACAGCGCCGCACTACTCTGCGGGTGCTCGGAGGATTGCATGGGGCTGATGCCTTACTGCGCCTCTATGGGAAGTTTCAGCAATGGAAAAAGGGAGCTTACACATGCATGCTGTGGATGAGAATCAGAACGCCAGATTAGTGTAAAATGTGCAACATGTGAATGCAGCCCTAGCAGTGGGACTGGCATATTTGTTGCAGTAAGGGCAGGTGCAGATGATCATATTTTCGGTACCAGTGTGATCCGACAAAACGTAAGATCGTATTCGTAAATGATGCAGCTACTTTGACAAAAACTAAATCTCCGAGCACGCCAAAATACTCGGAGGTCACCCGAGCATGCGCAGGAAAACCTGAGCAGCGAGTATAGTCGCTCATCACTAATTCAGACCAATGTTAGGGGGTGTGCACACGCTGCGGATTCTGCTGCGTTTTTGGCCCTGCGGATCCTCAGCAGATCCGCAGACATGGTACAGTACCTTGTTATCCAATGTGATTTAAAAACTGCAGTGCCCACGCTGCGCTTTTAAATCCGCAGCATGTCAATTCTTTCTGTGGATTCCGCAGCGGTTTGGCACCTGTTCCATTGTCCAGGTGTCAAACCGAAGTGGAAAACCGCAGGCAAATCCGCAGGTCACTTTACCTGCGGTTTTACCTGCGGATCCGCACGGAAAAAAATCTGCAGCGTGTGCACATAGCCTTATTCTGTCGGAGACTGTCCAGGGAAAGCCGCTCCATACCAGAGTTTGATTTGATAGTCGGATCACAGTCGGTCATGCAAGTAAATCAGACCGTGGAAACCATCAGGCTGCACTCGGATGATATCGAAGTGCAGTTCAATTTCTGAACACTGACAGAATGGAGAAATGGAGAGTTTTTTTCCCCCATCTTCTCATCACATTATGATCACACTATGCTGACAGTCTACAATCTACAGCCCCTGCCCAAAGCCTACCTTCACACGACATCGGACCGGAGTAGTTTGGGCCCACCAGAGACAACATTCTTGAATAAGTGATTCTAACAGTGTAGTAGGTCCTTATGTTTATCTCCAGTCTTGTCTAACTAATAATCGTTCCCAAGTATTGACAGTCCAAAAAATTCAGTAATCACCTGACAAATCATCACAAAGCTCATTTGTAGGGTGCAATGTTTTTTAACATTGCTTTAAAATCATCATTCTCGGCAGCATATCATTTTGTGTAAAAAGGAAGTGAACTGCTGCAATGTAGTGCCTGCCAGGGCCCACCCTAGGATCCTCCGCTCCTCTGGTGGGCCAGTCCAATGCTGCCTTCAGACGACCGTATTTTCGATCTGAGTGATGTCCATAGAGAAAAACAGAGATCACTCAGACCAATGATATTCAATAGGGATGTTCAGATGTGTGGTAGTTTTTTTCACAGACCGAATGTTTCCGTGAAGTGCATGGCAGCTTGTGCTTGCTCCTTCCGTATTTTGAATGAGACTCACCTTGTCAAGTCTACTAGTGCACATAGAGATCGGATCCCATACAGCTCATCCATACAGCATCTGAGTCGGGGTGTGGATAACGTGGTTTACCATTTTAGCTATGGGAATATACCAGAAAAAATGCAACACTGTGTTTATTTGGAAAAAGTACCCAAAAAGCGGAGAAAAGGAGTACACAAAAAACATTGTTTCTAGTGCACAATTAGATTTCACTTTTTCAGCTAAAAGACTTATCGACATGGAAAGATGATATTTCCTGACTTACCCTCTGCCCAATCCTACAAGGGACATAGTAATAAAATAAGTAAAAAAAATACATTATTCCAAATCCCTATTATATAATGCTCCATTGCAGCAGTGTTCCCACCACCATGTTCCCTTGGTGATTCCATTCCAGGCAGCCTATGTGGCCTACACATGCTACAATTGTCTGCAGCGCCTCTGGACTTGTCTCCATACTCGATCAAGCACTTTTGGGAAGTCGTTGGGCTGCAAATGCAAAGGGAGCTGCCAGCAGCAGATCTTGATGATTTCCATGACAGTGTATCGAGTTTTGCAAAGGAATATATGGATTTCGTCCGCGCTGCCGCGCTGTTTTGATGCCTTCAGAATGAATCTACAATTTTCATAGTCATGAAAATAAAGAAAACTCTTTGAATGAGAAGATGTGTCCAAACTTTGGTCTGTACTGTATACATGTACATGTATACAGTGTATTACATATTTACAATTTATTACAGTTTTTGTTCTAAAGTTGTATTCCAATAAATAGATATTATGTTCTATCTAAATATCTTGATTATTGGATCATAGAAATGATTAAATGTCTGATGTTCACATTGTACTACAATAAATTTTTCACTTAAATATAAGCAATATATGTGGGAGTCGGAGTCGTGGAGTCAGAGTCGGTGTAAGGGAAATTGAGGAGTCGGAGTCGCAGGTTTGGCTTACCGACTCCACAGCCCTGGCATCTACACACGTGGTCAGAATTGTTGGTACCCCTCGTTTAATGACAGAAAAACCCACAACGGTGACAGAAATAACTTGAATCTGACAAAAGTAATAATAAATCAAAAATCTATGAAAATGAACAAATGAAAGATGTATTGCTTTTCAACCATGCTTCTACAGAATTTAAAAAAATAAATAAAACTCATGAAATAGTCCTGGACAGAAATGATGGTACCCTTAACTTAATATTTTGTTGCACAACCTTTTGAGGCAATCACGGGAATCAAACGATTCGTGTGACTGTCAATGAGACTTCTGCACCTCTCGACAGGTACTTTGGCCCACTGATCAAGAGCAAACTGCGCCAGTTGTCTCGTGTTTGAAGGTTGCATTTCCAGACGGCATGTTTCAGCTCTTTCCAAAGATGCTCAATAGGATTTAGGTCAGGGCTCATAGAAGGCCACTTCAGAATAGTCCAATGTTTTCCTCTTAGCCATTCTTGGGTCTTTTTAGCTGTGTCTTTTGGGTCATTATCCTGTTGCAAGACTCATGACCTGCGACTGAAACAAAACTTTCTGGTATTGGGCAGCACATTTCTCTCTAGAATTCATTGATAGTTTTGAGATTTCATTGTACCCTGCACAGATTCTAGACACCCTGTGCCAGAGGCGCAAAGCTGCCCCAGAACATAACAGAGCCTTCTCCATGTTTCACAGTAGGGACAGTGTTCTTTTCTTGATATGTTTCATTTTTCCATCTGTGAACATAGAGCTGATGTGCCTTGCCAAAAGTTCAATTTTTGCTTCATCTGTCCATAGGACATTCTCCCAGAAGCTTTGTGGTTTGTCAACATGTAGTTTGGCAAATTCCAGTCTGGCTTTTTATGATTTTTTCCAACCTCCTTGGTCGTCTCCCATGAAGTCCACTTTGACTCATACAATGACAGATGGTGCAATCTGACACTGATATTCCTTGAGCTTGAAGTTCACCTTTAGTCTGTTTGGAAGTCTTTCTGGGCTCTTTTGTTACCGTTCGTATTATTCGTCTCTTTGATTTGTCATCATTTTCCTCCTGCGGCCACGTCCAGGGAGGTCGGGTACAGTCCCATGGAGCTTACATTTCTGAATAATATGTGCAACTGTGGTCATAGGAACATCAAACTGCTTGTAGATGGTCTTATAACTTTTACCTTTAACATGTTTGTCTATAATTTTCTCTCTAATCTCCTGAGATAACTCTTTCCTTCACTTCCTCTGGTCCATGTTGAGTGTGATACATACCATGTCACCAAACAGCATAGTGAGTATCTGTAGCCCTCTATACATGCTCACGCACTGATTCCAAGATTTGTAGACACCTGTGATGCTAACTAGTGGACACACCTTGATTCAACATGTCCCCTTTGTCACATTATTTTCAGGGACACTATCATTTCTGTCCAGGTCTATTTCATGAGTTTTATTTTTTTTTTTTAAATTCTGAGGAAGCATGGTTGAAAAGCAATATCTGACTTTCATTTGTTCATTTTCATAGATTTTTGATTCATTACTACTTTTGTCAGATTCAAGTTATTTCTGTGACCATTGTGGGTTTTTCTGTCATTAAACGAGGGCTACCAACAATTTTGACCATATGTGTGTATGACATTTATTACATATTCTGTGGATTTCTCATAAGGATGAGATCAGAATACTCCTTTAACCGTAGATCCAGTTTCTGAAATTAAGGCTGGCAGCACATATTAAAAGAATTAGCAAAACTGTGGTAAATGGATGGTTTAGGTCCATCTGAGGAAAAGCCATTATTTGTTAATACCTCAATGGTTGATACAGTGGGGACCCTTGATCCACATAAAGGTTCATCCTGTTGAGACAACTCTTTTAAAGAATTTGTCCACTACTTTATAGTGTTACGCCAGCGACTTGCATGCCTTCTAAGTACCGCCCTACCCACTGTGTGTTTCGCTCTGCTCTACCCAGTACCTGAATATCGCTCTGAGTTGCATTGTGCTAGTTGTGAGTCATTGGGGGGCGCTGCTGAGCTCTGCAGGAATTTGTATCCACACTGTCCTGCAGAGATTTGCTTCCCTAACCTATCACCTGCAGGCAAGTAATATATCAAGGGACTCCACCCTTCATTCCTTGCTTTATTGTTGGTTCCTAGCATTTTGTTTTTTCATTCTGCTATATTTTGGCTCCCATTATTGACCCAGCTTGCAACCTGGCCTTTCTGATTTCTTTGTTCCTGAACTCAACTATGTGTATCGAACCTGTGCTACCTACCCTGACTTTGGATTGTCTGGCCACATCTTCGTTCTCCTCTACCTCGTACCCACGTAAGGAGGTGTAAAACCTGCAAAAGACAAAGTGAGCAAAAACCCTGCTGTAACTAAATAAGTAAAAGCAAACGTGCATCTAAATAATACAGAGTTTTTAGTAGTACTATTTTCGATCAAAAGTAGCATGAAAGCCATCCCACCACGACACGGTAACTCTGTTCGAGATAGTCCTACACCGTCAAATATTAAAAACCTTGCTTTGTGTCAAAGTTGACCTCAATGTGTGAACAAGGGCTGACAAAAGGACTGGGTCCCAAACAGTAGACACCAGTCTGGGGAAGCCTTATATACCATTTCCAGCTCAGGAGAGGGAGGCCACACCCCAGCTTGCACAGAATGCAAAAAATACAAAGAAAAAACACAAAAATTGAGCTTGATTTGAGTTGATACACATGCAGCATATATGCATGTTGACATTGGCCATAAAACATAAAACCTGCAAAAGACAAAGTGAGCAAAAACCCTGCTGTAACTAAATAAGTAAAAGCAAACGTGCATCTAAATAATACAGAGTTTTTAGTAGTACTATTTTCGATCAAAAGTAGCATGAAAGCCATCCCACCACGACACGGTAACTCTGTTCGAGATAGTCCTACACCGTCAAATATTAAAAACCTTGCTTTGTGTCAAAGTTGACCTCAATGTGTGAACAAGGGCAGACAAAAGGACTGGGTCCCAAACAGTAGACACCAGTCTGGGGAAGCCTTATATACCATTTCCAGCTCAGGAGAGGGAGGCCACACCCCAGCTTGCACAGAATGCAAAAAATACAAAGAAAAAACACAAAAATTGAGCTTGATTTGAGTTGATACACATGCAGCATATATGCATGTTGACATTGGCCATAAAACATAAAACCTGCAAAAGACAAAGTGAGCAAAAACCCTGCTGTAACTAAATAAGTAAAAGCAAAAGTGCATCTAAATAATACAGCGTTTTTAGTAATACTGTTTTTGATCAAAAGTAGCATGAAAGCCATCCCACCACGACACGGTAACTCTGTTCGGGATAGTCCTACACTGTCGAATATAAAAAAACAGTATTTCTAAAAACTCTGTATTATTTAGATGCACTTTTGCTTTTACTTATTTAGTTACAGCAGGGTTTTTGCTCACTTTGTCTTTTGCAGGTTTTATGTTTTATGGCCAATGTCAACATGCATATAAAGTATGCTGCATGTGTATCAACTCAAACCAAGCTCAATTTTTGTGTTTTTTCTTTGTATTTTTTGCATTCTGTGCAAGCTGGGGTGTGGCCTCCCTCTCCTGAGCTGGAAATTGTATATAAGGCTTCCCCAGACTGGTGTCTACTGTTTGGGACCCAGTCCTTTTGTGTGCCCTTGTTCACACATTGACGTCAACTTTGACACAAAGCAAGGTTTTTAATATTCAACAGTGTAGGACTATCCCGAACAGAGTTACCGTGTCGTGGTGGAATGGCTTTCATGCTACTTTTGATAAAAAACAGTATTACTAAAAACTCTGTATTATTTAGATTCACTTTTGCTTTTACTTATTTAGTTACAGCAGGGTTTTTGCTCACTTTGTCTTTTGCAGGTTTTATGTTTTATGGCCAATGTCAACATGCATATATGCTGCATGTGTTTCAACTCAAACCAAGCTCAATTTTTGTGTTTTTCCATGTAAGGAGGTGACAGAGTCCATCAGGTGTCTTCCCCCTGTGGATACTGTACACCTGTCTTACGTGCGGCACCCTGTCATTTGCTAAAGTTAGTGTAATGTGCTGTATTGTTTATGTACTGTATTGTGATGTATTTAATATGGGTGGAAGTAGGGATAGTATAGATGTTAGTATAGGATAATAGTGGGGCACATTATAGATAGAGAATGGGATTACTAGCTGAGGTTTAGTTAGCATAGGGGTTTTCCTGTTGGGAGGGGCTACAGAGCAGTGCAGCACAGAGCAGTGGGATATAGGAGGGCACTTCCTGGTTAGGGCTCAGTGCAGTCAGGATGCAGCAGTGAAAAGTGATCGTCTGCTGGCCATGAGGATAAGGCTGCTATGGCAGGAAGGGGCCCCAGGTTGAGCGGCGTGCTGGCAGGCACCAGCTTGAATAGAAACCAATCGGAAGAGGATCTGGGGTCTACGACCGGGGCAGGTGAAGCTGAGATGGCTAACCTGGCACTTTTTTCTATTGAAGCCAGACTAGGGAATGGTAGGAAGCTGGTGGGCCTGGAGCACAAATTGGACAGGGATTGTCCAGGGCGGGACAGGGATTGTCGAGGAGTGGGACAGAGATTGTCCTGAAGTAAGGCAGTGATTGCTGGAAGGAGAAAGAGATTGCAAGAGAAACAGGGAAAGCTGAAGAAATACCACATCTGTGTAGATTGTGCTAAACGTGCAACGGATAGCCTTCTGCTCAGTAAAGTTAAACCGTTGGAAAAGGACATTGACTCTGAAGTGGTCTGTGGAGTTCATGGATGTGGAACCGGAGTGACAGCAGCCGAGGGGACTCTGATAATGAATGTGAGTGTTCTGCTGCACACGCTGCATATGCAGTGGGAAAGACATTATATTTCATCTGTGGGGTGCCAGGGTGTGGAAACAGAACAGCCAGTTGCCACGACTACCACCCTGGCTGCCTTACACCCGCACCTCTGGTCAGCTGCTGTAGTCCTGGAGACTGAACTGGAGTGATACCTGGTGTCTACCAGCAGCCCAGCCTATCCTCACCATGAGAGGCTCTAAGCAAAGACTAAGAAGCCACTTAGTTACGCTCCTCCAGGGTAAGGCAGGCCCATGGTGCAGTGGGTCCACACCTACCAGTGTTAAATATAGAAGATTGTTTTCTCCAGATTGGTCCTGCCTCTGATGTAGTAATTACAGATGAGCGATTATTTCAATGTTCGTGTCACACTGAGACAGGCGGAAGGAGGTTAGTGAACCCACTGAACCACAGAGGACTTTGTGGAAACTGAACCCTAGGAACCAGCCGGACACAGACGTAAGGTGAATGCAGGATTTTATTAGGGATGACAGCCACGAGAACACACAGGGAGAACCCCTCAGACCGAGACACCGAATAACTCTGAGGGAGCACTGGTGAGCGAACCCCTATACATGGATTGTCCCAAGACAGCCAAGGAGGCTCGAGTGCAACGGTTCCAAAACCACAGAGGATCAGACCCAGGCGGGATGGAGACACATGGTGGTAGGGAGCGAGAGGTCCAGGAAACTGGAGGATATACTGCCAGAAGGTGGACGAGCAAGTACTCAGTGCTAGGAGAAAAGCACAGAGTGTAAATGCTCGAAAAACCACAAACAGCACGAAAAAGAGCAAGCGCAGGACTGGGACCTGGGGATGGCAATTTAGAAAACAAGACTCAAAATTGCCCAGGCACCTCCTAAAGGAAGTGAGGAGCTCAGTAAGAAGGGTGCACTGGCCTTTTAAATCATCTAACAGCGGCGCGTGAGTGCCCTATGGTTGCTTCCTTGCAACTAGGAAGCGAGGAAGCAGAGGAGACATGCCGGGCAGACGCAACAGCCGGAGGGAGCGCAGCGGGAACGTGGACAGGATGAGACAGACTGCGGGGACCCAGGGAATGCCCACGAACCAGTGGGACCCGATCTCCCTGCACCTTTTTTTTTTTTAAACCAGTTATTTTTATTTAGGTTTCAAAAGATTTTAAACAATAAACAGTGGATATCAATATACATGTAACAATTAACATATCTTGTAGTAATACAATCAAAGCCATCCCCCCCTCCCCCCTCCCCCAATACTCCTTATGCAGGGTATAATTGAGAGTCTTAGCAATCATATCACCGCCATCCAGGCGGACCATATTTTTTCGAAAGTTCTTTCACCATGCCTTCGCCTGTAAATGCTTTCCTCTAAATGCATTACCGTACGTGTCTGAGCAATAAATTCCCTCCTAGTGGGGGGTTCCGAATCCTTCCATTTTCGTGCTATTAGTTTGCGTGCCACATACAGCAACCTCGCTATTGCCACCTTGTAATGTTCTGAGACAGGTATCCCATCCACCTCCCCCAAAACACACAGCACTGGATTCCTGTCGAGCGTACATGCATAAGCTCTCTCAATTTTGTTGATAACGACCAGCCAGTATGCCACCAGCCGCGGACACGACCATAGCATGTGTAACAGTCCGGCCTGGTCTGTGCCACATCTAGGGCAGCTTCATACACACAAAGTCTAGTACAATGTCGCCCTGAACCGTCATGGCTGCCAATCTACACTGTGCCCTCCAAGCATGTCGAAGCATATAGTATTGAAACCCCCATACCGAAGGCAAATCAAATTCCTCTCTCAATGTCTCAAAGGTCTTCAGGTCCGTTTCACTCTGCAGCTGGCACACATATCTTACTCCTTTCGCCTTCCAATTGCCCATTTGACGCAGCTTATTAAGTTCCGGCAGATGCTCATTGTCCCACACCGGTGAGTACCTAGTCAGCTCATCCACCCCTCTGATCCTTTTAATGGTGTCCCATACCTTCTGAATCATGCCTATGGTAGGATATGGTGCTCTCAGTTTCTTAAAGGTACCATCCTCTAGACCCTGGATAAGTGGGCGTCTCCCCGTCACATGTACCAGCACCCGGTGAGCTGCTCCTCCACAATCGAGCTCTCTCCATCCCCTGACATGCTGGCCCTGTACTGCCAAGAAATAGACCCATGGATTTGGTGCGGCCAGTCCTCCCTCTTCCTTTCCTTTTTGCAGAGTTCCAAATTTAATCCGTGCCTGCTTCTTGCCCCATATCAAGGATCTGAAGATAGAATCAATGCCCCGAAACCGGTTTTTTGGTAGCCATATCGGCGAATTGTGCAAAACGTACATTAGTTGTGGCATAAGGACCATCTTAATCAGGTTAGTTCTACCCGTTACCGTTAAAGCCAATTTGCACCATGCACCTATTTTCCCTTTAAATTTCTCTAGCAGAGGAACCAAATTCAGACCCGTGACTCGGGACAGTGGAAGAGCTACCCATATCCCTAGGTATTTAAACTGTGAAACTAGCTGGAGTTGTTTCCCCCTCTCATCTATCTCCTCCGCTTCTATTGCTCTATCCACAGCCATGACATAAGACTTGTGCCAATTTATCTCCAGTCCCGAAATGCTCCCAAATTGTTTAATTACATCCATCGCGCACCCCAGTGTCTCCTGCACTTTCCAAAAACAACAGGATGTCGTCGGCATACAATGATATTTTTTCTTCCAGCTTCCCAAATTTAAATCCGACCACTCCCCTCTCAGCTCTGATCTTGGCCGCCAGGGGCTTCACTGCCACCGCGAACAATAGCGGGGACAGCGGACATTCCTGCCTTGTGCCCCTATGCAAGTCAAACATCCCGGACTGTTCTCCATTCACCTTAACTACCGCCTTTGGGGATGAGTACAATAACTTCACCCAGGCCATGAACGCGGGGCCGAATCCCATCAGTTCCATGATTTTCCATAAGTATTGCCATTCCACGCTATCAAATGCTTTCCTAGCGTCCAATGACATCACTATTCTCCTGCCACCATTATCAGCAGGCAGTTGCATATTAAGAAATAATCTTCTTAAGTTAATAGCCGTGGAGCGGTTAGGCATAAAGCCCGACTGGTCCTCGTGTATAATGGTATGCGCAACCCCGGTGAGCCGGGTGGCCAGGATCTTAGCGAGTATTTTGACATCCGTTGTCAACAATGAAATGGGCCTGTACGACTCCGCATCCATGAGATCTTTTCCCTCCTTCGGCAGAACTACTATCACCGCTTCCTCCATTGATCTCGGCAGTGCCCCCGTCACTAAAGCCTCATCAAGCACAGATTTCAATTTCGGAGCCAGCAGTTCCACTAACTCCCTGTACACCTCCCCAGGTAGACCATCAGCTCCCGGTGATTTGTTATTGGGCATAGACAGTATTGCACATTCCACCTCCTCCACACTCACAGGTTCTTCCAACCTCAACCTATCTTCCTCAGACAATTTAGGTAGTGAAATGCCTTCCAAAAATTTCTCCACATCCCCCTCTGTGTCCTGTGCTCTCGAAGTGTACAGTGCCATGTAATATGCCTTGAAGACCTCCAGTATGTCCTTTGTGTCTGTCAGAGTCGCCCCTGTTTGATCTCTCAGTTTATACACCCTAGAAGACTCCCTTTGTGCCGCAGATATCACCGCCAACAAGTGACCTACTCTCTCTCCTTCTTCAAAGAATTGAGCTTGCTGAAATGCCCTTTTCCTCTCAGCTTGCATCATGTGCAGTTTATCAACTGCCTCCTGAGCCAATTTTAGTCTATTGTGAGCTTCACTCGTTGGCGCCAAAATCATGTCTGCCTCCGCTCTTGTCAGGTCATCCTTTATTTGTTGATCTGCCAATTTAGTTTTGGTCTTACACCTCGCAATCTCACTTATAAAAAGTCCCCTCGTAAACGCCTTCATGGCATCCCATACCGTTGTGGCCTCAGTACTCCCTTCGTTCATTTGGAAGAAGTGCTCTAGCTCTTTGGTTATGCCACCCATGTCCACCACTTTAAGCCACGTCGGGTGAAGACGCCAACCTCCCCTCTGACCCTGAGCAGATCTCACCAGAAGCATGACCATGACCACCATAGGACCATGATCCGAGAGAGTCCTCTGTAGGTATTCCACCTCCCCCACCATCCTGTCCATAGCGGTATCCCCCAAAGCCAGGTCTATCCTCGACAGTGTTCCATGTGTTGCCGAATGACATGAAAAAGTCCTCTTACCCTCATTTCGTACTCTCCACAGATCTACCAGCCCAAGTTCCCCTACATACTTGCCAAAGGCAGTCATCCTGTCCTGTCCAGCTTCCGTACCTGCCGGTCTTACTTTATCCCCATAATCATTCATAGTGTTGTTAACATCTCCCATAATCAACAACGGAGTCTCCCCCCATCTGCCCGTCAGTTCCAGTACTGCTTGTAGTTTCTTTTTAGAGTAAGGTGGAGGGATATATAAAGCCACTAAAATCATTTTGTGTCCGAACAATCTGCAAGCAATCCATACATACTGCCCTTCACTGTCTACATGCACTTCCAGCTCTTCATAATGTGTGTTTTTGTGTATTAGGACTGACACCCCCTGGAGTACGAGGAATAAGTAGAATGATATGTCTTTAGCATCCAGGCTCTTGACAACCAGTGCATAGTTTCTCTAGTGAGATGTGTCTCCTGCAAGCACGCGATCACAGGTTCACAGGATTTGATATGATTCAGAACAGCCGCCCTCTTAACCTTATCAGATATACCACGTACATTCCAACTTAACATCCGAACAGTACGGTTACTCATTGTGCATTAGAAAGAACAATCCATCATCATCAAGTAACATCATTACATTGTGGTCCCAATCATACCCTGTCAAACAGCATGAAAACCCCCATCTCCCTACAAATCCGCCCCACCCACCTCCCCCCACCCTTCCCCTTTTGCAGTTGTCACTCTCTCCCCAACGTGAGAGTGGGAGCTCAAAGAACCTGAGCAACTTCTCAGTATTCCGCACTTCAACATGCGTCGTGTCCTCCTCCATCATTGGCAGCCTCTCCGCCATATTGTCAACAGTACGCATAGTCCCGAACCATTAGTCAAACAATTAACCATAATACGTAGATCCCAGTGGGGAGTTCTCCCCCTCCTCTGCGCTCCTATTTCGCAGAGTAAAGCAGCGCCACAACCCTGTCCAGTGATCAGTCTAGCAGGGTCATGTGGTCATATTGCCATTATCTTCTCTCAATTTGCTCCGGTTGCGCTCCAACCACGAAGCAGCCTCAACCGGTGACGGGAAAAAAATGACCTTTCCAAAAGCTTCCACTCTTAATTTAGCAGGATAAATTGTAGAGTATTTCAAATGCAAAGAGCGGAGCTGTTTCTTCACTTCGCCATACCGCAGTCGCAACTTTTGCACCTCTGCTGAGTAATCGGGTATATTTCGATTCGTTTGCCCTCCAAGTTAAGATCTGTCAACTTTGCAGCCTTTCGTAAGATAGTGTCCCTGTCTCTGCAATTCAGGATTCTGGCTAGCATCGTGCGAGGTCCATCTCCCGGCACTGGGGGTCTCATGGGTACGCGACGGGCATGCTCCACCGCAAACACTCTCGACAAGTTATCAGCACCAAACTTGTCCAGCAGCCAGGTTTCAATAAAGGCTGTGGGGTCAGCACCCTCAGCTCTCTCAGGGATGCCCACAATGCGCAAATTGTTCCTACGTGACCGGTTTTCCAGGTCATCATTTTTATTGGCTACTACCATGAACCTCTGAGTGTGCTGTTGTTGTGTCTTTTGCACTGAGGTTAAGTGATCTGTTACACCAACTCTGTCCTCCACCTCAGTTAATCTGGCTGTAACTTTCTGCATAGATGTTTTTATGCCTCCCATTTCTTCTTTCAAGCAATTCACTTGCTTTGTTAGAGCAGTTAAGGCAGTCTTGCAGTATAAGACAGCTTGGAATACATCCCGCAGGGTGGGCTCTGCTACATCTACACTTTCAGCTAACTGCACAGTGTCACCATCCCCCTCTTCCTCCTGCTCCAGCTCTGCATTCAGCACAGGCATCTCCTCATCATCTTCCTCCTCATCTTGGTGCTTCTCACTCCCTCCATTTCCTTCTTCATCTGTCTCTATGCCCCTCACATACCTGTTCAGCCGGGCTGAGACTTCCAGCCTCTGTGCAAAGGCTGTGTTTCTTCTTCCCGCCTCCTCCTCTCTCTCAGCACCATCTTGGACTGAGGCACTGCTGCAGGCTCTGACATCTTTCTGCCTTTTGCGGCCCATGTCTGTCTCTCTGAGTCTGGCAGAAGCTCACCCCTGACTCCTGGGACCTTCAGACATCTGATCCTGGTAAAGGAATTAGCTGGTTCGGGCTCTGTGCAGGATAATTGAGGCTAATGGTGGCAGAGAAGCACAGACACCCGACTTCTCACATCATGAGCTAGGCCCCGCCCCCTCCCTGCACCTTAGAGATGGTACCTGCCAGCTGAAGCGTAACAGTACCCCTTATGCCCCCTCTTTTTCAACCAGCCAAAAACCTATGCATGAGATGGGGGAGCATGAATATTCTCTCTCGGTTCCCAGGACCTCTCCTCTGGACCAAAACCCTTTCAGTCTACCAAAAACAGCATCTTGTTCCCTCTCCGTTTCATGTCAAGTATGGCCTTGACCTCAAAGACATCGCCTGCAGAGACAGGAGAAGGAAGGGTACCAGGATTCCGGAAGTGGCGTCCAAAGATGACCGGCTTAAGGAGATTAATATCTTTCTTGCAATGCAGTGTTGTACAGAAATGTTTTTAACTGTATAGCAGCTAGTGCTCAGTAGATGTAATTAGACACCTGTGTATTCCATGTAAAGTTTGCATCACGCTGTATACTTCCTGTATTTGTGCTAGCTGTATGATCATCTGCCCAATACTTACCCATGTTGTTTGTATTCTTTATAGTTTTACTGCATGTTCTATACTCTTCACCAATAAACAAGTTAGACTACAGAGAACGGTCTGCTTATTTTGGAAGATAGAAGGTGGTTTATGCTGTATGATAGATTGCACACCATGTCAACGTATATGAAGGCAGAACAGTAAAACAGATGCTAGATACCTGCTATAGCGAATACGACTTAAGGAGCCACTTGTACCCACACCGCACTGCCTGCAGATACTGCAGCGGTCGCCATACAGTCACAAGTACCGAGAGTGCAACCCGCCATCAAGTGCTTCATCATTCCCACCACGTGGAAACCCGCCATGCATAAACTGTTTCCCGCTAGTATACTCAGCAGTACACTGCTAGGCGCACAATGTCTTGAAACAACACATTCTTACTCAAAACGAGGTCACGAGTAAGTTCTGGCAGGTCGTCAATAGGAAAGCTCGCTGCTGTCGCTTGTGCCGAGGCCAAAGCAGCCAAAGCAAGATCCTCCTTTGCCGTGCGAGAGATGCATTTAAAGCTGAGACAGGCAGAGCAAAATGCAGAAACTGCACGTTTGCAGGCAGTGAGAGAGCCGAAAGCCGCACGTCTGCAAGCAGAGAGAGAGGCCAAAACCGCACATCTGCAAACCAAAACCGCACATTTGCAGGCAGAGAAAGAAGCGGAATCTGCATGTTTGCAAGCAGAGCTAGAAAAACTTGCGGCAGACGAGACAGCAGCTGCAATAGCTAAGGCAGAGTATTTGGAAGCTATGAAGAATCCTGATTCTGAGAGGTGCAGCAGCATTCTCGGAACAGATCTAGAGCAGCAAGATCCAGTGCAGCGCGTCGCAGAGTACATCCGTCAACATTCCGGCGTGAATGACAGCCCTGACGCATCATATCAATCAGCCTATGCCGATTACTAGCGATCCAGCCCCGAACTTCACTACCATAGACGAGGGGACGTCCAGCACGGAGAAGTCGACCGCAGCTACCGTTTCACTGAGAAGGTACAGCTCCCATCCCACCTTAAAGAGCCACCTTCTTCACCAAGAAGGTACTGCACAGACTATCCTGAGTCAGAAGCGTCTTACAGGTACGATGATACACCGCACACTAGACATGACTATAAACACCGGCTCGTACCAGCACTGATGGAGCCACCATGGACTTTGCAAAGTTCTTTGCCCGCCAAGAACTGGTTACAAAAGGACTTGTAAAGTTCACTGACAAACCCGAGAACTATAGGTCATGGAGAGCCTCGTTGCTGAACGCCATTCATGGTCTGGACCTTTCTTGCATTGAGGAGTTAGATCTCCTAGTAAAGTGGCTCGGAAGTGAGTCGGTCGAACATGCCAAAAGACTGAGAGACATTAATGTAAAGCATCCCCACACAGGTCTACGCAAAGTGTGGGAAAGACTTGATGAATGCTATGGGACAGTAGAAGTCATAGAGAATGCTTTATCTAAAAGAATTGATGCTTTTCCTAAGCTAGGACCTAAAGGTTATCAAAGGCTTAGAGAATTGAGTGATTTATTGATTGAGTTACAGGTTGCCCAGGAGGAAGGAGATTTGCCCGGATTGGCATTCTTAGACACTGCTAAGGGCGTCAATCCGATGGTACAGAAACTTCTTTATAACCTACAAGAAAGGTGGATTACATGTGGTTCTCGATATAAACAAAATCATAATGTATCATTCCCTCCTTTCATTGCATTTGTTGATTTTGTCACCCGGCAATCTAGGATTAGAAATGACCCAAGTTTTGACTTTACTCTGTCGTGTTCCACTGCCCTTGGTGTCAAATCCAGTAGGACACCCGTGGCAGTCCACAAAACTAACATTGTTTCCACAGGCCCTCCTCACAATGTGAATAAACCTCCTCCAGACGAGAGCAAGCCTCAGGATGTCAGTAAACATTGTCCTCTACACAAGAAACCACTACTAAAATGCAGAGTCTTCATGGAGAAGTCTTTAGGGGATCGCAAAGGTTTCCTCAAGGAGAACAACATCTGCTTCAAATGTTGTGCCACAACCTCTTACTTCGCCAGGAACTGTGAAGCTAGCGTGAAATGTGCAGAATGCAGCAGCACGGATCACAATACAGCCATGCACCCTGGATAAACTCCATGAGTGTTGTCACAAGCAGAGGAGCACGATGAGAAGCAGAAAGACACCGACAAAGACACCCCTGGGGTCAGCTCTAAATGAACAGAGATCTGTAAGGGACTCACAGGAGGAACGTCCTGTTCAAAAATCTGCCTTGTCCAAGTCTATCCTACAGGCCGCAAGGACAAAGCCCTCAAGATATACGCAATCCTGGATGACCAAAGCAACAGGTCCCTAGCCAGGTCCATCTTCTTTGACAACTTCAGCATTGTAGGCCCTGGTTCTCCCTACACCCTGAGGACGTGTTCAGGTACCGTTGAGATGACGGGGAGAAAAGCAACCAGATACAAGGTGGAGTCCATAGATGGCCAAACCTGCCTATCACTGCCGACCATCCTGGAGTGCAACCAGATTCCTGACAACAGGTAAGAAATACCTTCACGGGAAGTGGCGACACATCACCCCCAGCTGAAGCATATAGCTCACCTGATACCTGAGATGGATCAAGGAACCCCAATTGCTCTACTTCTGGGAAGAGATATACTACAAGTCCACAAGGCTAGAGAATGTATAAACAGCTCCAGCAATGCTCCGTACGCACAGAGGCACGACCTTGGATGGGTCATCATAGGAGACGTTTGCCTAGGAGGAGCACACAAGCCGGCCTTAGTCGACAGCATGCTTATCAATACTCTTGAAAATAGACATCCGTCTCTCTTCCAGCCATGTAAGAGTAGCTTCCTGGTAAAAGAGTTGCCACGCAATGCTCCTCTACCTTGTCTGTTAGCTGATCCTTCCTGTGAAGACCACAAATGTGACGGCGACAAAGATCACATAGAGTGCACAGTTTTCCACAGAACAAGAGAGGACAACAAGGTAGCAATGTCCATGGACAACAGACTGTTTTTGGACATCATAGATCGAGAGATGGTAAGAGATGAGTCAAAGAGTTGGATGGCCCCTCTACCATTTAAACCCCAGAGCCAACGCTTACCCAACAACAGAGAACCTGTCTACGGTCGATTTGTCTCCCTCAAATACAAATTTCAGAAGGCACCTGAAATGAGAGACCACTTCTTTGCCTTCATGGAGAAAATAATTCAGAATGGCCATGCAGAAATTGCACCTGTACTCAGGGCCAGTTTTAGACAAAGTGGGGCCCTAGGCAAAAGTTTAAAGTGGTGCCCCAAATGCTAACATTGTAAAATCATACATTTAGGTTACATTACATGAACAGTTGGCAGAGGGGCCTGGAGCCAGTGCTGGCACTGTGGCCCCCATATTCAGGGGCCTTATATCGGCCGACGGGTCTGCCACCAAGCATTACACAGGAGCATTGCTAGGGTAAGAAAAGATTAGGGGGCCCAAGCCCTAAAGACAAAGAGTTGTCCCTCAACCCCCTCTTAATTTTTTTTTTAACACTGCAGATAACACAGCAGAGCTCCCAACTGTCCTGGATCCAGCGGGACAGTCACGATTTTGACACTCCAACCTGCGGGATTGTAGTTTTCCCGCACTGCAAATCAGCTGCCACGCCCACCTGTCATTTCAGAAGGGACTGTGTACCGATCGCTATACAATTCCCTTTATGCACAGCACACTCCAGAACAGAAGCCCTCCCTGGCTCACGTGACCAGTCACATGACTGTGACCTCATCCTATGTAACACCAGAGATAGCAGTGATAACTCTTTGAGAACAGATAATGTAGTAGATGTCACCTGCAGTCCTATGTAACACCACAGATAGTCTTACTCTGAAACGCTATGGCTATGTTCACATGCATTTTTTTCAGTAGCCAAAACCTGTTCTATTGGCAGTAAAAATGTTGAGTTCAAAACACCTGTTTTTCAGCTTGTTTTCTGGTGTTCTTTACACTTTTTCCAGCTTTTTTTTAAAGTGAGGATGTTTGCTTTGTCTAAAGTATGTTTAAGGCCACGTTCACACGTTGAGTATTCGGTCAGTATTTCACATTAGTATATGCAAGTCAAAACCAGGAGGGTGATAAATCCAGAAGTGGTGACGTGTTTCTACTATACTTTTCCTCTGATTGTTCCACTGCTGTTTCTGCATTACAAATACTGATGTGAAATACTGACCAAATACTAAACATGTAAACGACACTTAGTTTAATTCACCAAAACCACTTAAAAAATTGCAGCGAAAAATGCCGTTGTAATATCTGCAGCTTTATTTTTTATATTCTTTCATTGCTTTCTAAGGGTGAAAACACACTGAAAGAAGTGACACGCTGCAGATTTAAAAAACGCTACAGTTCTGAAATTCAGTCAGAAAAAAAACAAGCACATGCAGGAGATTTCGGAAATCTCATATGTTTTGCTGGCACTTTAAAAAGCAGTTTTTGGCCACGTTCATATGCAGAGTTTTTGCAGCTTTTTCATCTGCAAATAAGAAGTTTACAGCATTTTATAGCACAAGCAAAGACTGAGATTTTCCGAAATCTCCTGCACACCCTTTTATTTTCTCCTGACTGAATTTCACAACTGCAGCGTTTTTTAAATCTGCAGCGTGTCACTTCTTTCAGCAATTTTTTTCACCGGTAGAAAGCAATGAAAAAGTTTTAGAAAAGCTGCAAATGTCGCAACATTGTTTTTCGCTGTGTTTTTGGTGAATAAAATGAACTTTATTAAACATGTACTGTAAACAAAAAGAATACTATACAAAAGAAACAAACAGCAAAAGCTCTAAGGGTATGTGTCCACAATCAGTAAATTCTGGATGCTGCGTACATCCGCAGCATCCAACCCGCAGTGGCCAAATGTTACAGCATAGTGGATAGGATGAACACATGTGGAATCACCAACGTAAGATGGCAGCACTTTAGACGGAGCACATGTCCGCTGCGTCCAAAGTGCTGTAATTTCCGGATCGTCTGCACATACCCTAAAAAATGGGTGTTTTGAAAGCAGTGTTTTTACTGCCAAGAAAGCCGGCTTTGGCAGCAAAATCGCTGATCGCTGCTGTATGTGGCTGTGAATCTTGATCCTACAGCAATCAGCACAGAGAGACACAGAGCAATCAGCACAGAGACAGCGGCCACAGGTGAGACAGAGGGACGGATGTGACCTTTGCGTAGGCTATCAGAGATATAGTTTTTCACAGCGGTGCTTTCCGGGCCAGAAAGATTGTACAAACAGGCTTTGGGCAATTTAGAACCAGGAATAAAATTAATGGTGCAATCATAAGGACAATGTGGTGGCAAGACCTCAGCCTCTTTTTCGAAGAATATGTCCCCAAAGTCCTTCAGTTACTCTAGAATACCCTCCAGACTAATGGCAGACACAAAAACAGCAGAAAGACAACCATTGGAACCATTTAACAATATCACAAGATCCCCAGTCTATAACAGGATTATGTCTCTGTAACCAGGGGAACCCCAACACCAGTCCCGCAGGAAGATTATTCATAACATAACATGAAATTTGTTCCTGGTTCAAGGAACCCACCTGGAGGAGGAACTCCTCAGAGACAAACTTAATAACATTTTGAGACAGCGGTGTCTTATCAATGGCATTGATACGGATGGGAGTCTCTAGCCTAACTTTCCCTAACTTTAACTTGGACACCAGACTAGAGTCAATGAAGTTCATGGAAGATCCACAGTCCACAAAAGCTGAAGTGGATGAAAAACCACCTCCATAACACAGTTCCACCTCTAACAAAACTTTTTGAAATGATGAAAATGGTACTTGAGAGTCTGGGTGACCTCCTCGATAAACACCAACACTCGGCAGCTTGTTATTCGATGGACAAGAGGAGCAGTCCTGCTTCCAATGTCCCGGATCTCCACAATAAAAATATAATTTCCCATCATGTCGTCGCTTCCTCTCTTTCTCCTTGAAGTTGGTGGCACCAATCTCCATAGTCTCCGTGAATGGCATCGCCTCAGACTTGGCAGGCAATACAGGAATCTCACACTGGATAATTCCTCTCTCCCGTAACCTCCGGTCCATACGAATGGCTTGGGTCATGGCCTCCTCCAGGGAACTGGATGGCAGATGGAGGGCCAGCGTGTCCTTGAGATCATCAGAAAGTCCTCTTCTGAACTGGCATCTCAAACAGGGTCATCCCAAGACACCTCAGTAGACCACCATCTAAACTCAGACCAATACCGATCAGCAGTGAGTTTACTCTGGGAGAGACCCATGATCATGTCCTCTGTTACTCTGACCCGGTCTGGTTCATCATGAATCAGTCCTAAAGCCTCAAAGAACCTGTCCACAGACGTACGTTCAGGGGCAGAAGCAGGTAAAGAAAAAGCACAGGTTAGAGGCCCCTCCCGGAGAAATGAAATAATTATTCCCACCCGTTGACTCTCATCTCCAGAGGATCTGGGTCTAAGGGAAAAAAATAGCTTACAACTTTCTCTGTTTCTCTGAATGCAAGAAACCTCTCCTCTCCAGGAAAGTATCAGGGAGCCTGACCGTAGATTCAGGAGAGTAGAAGGACACATCAATGGGGTTAGATTGCCTAACAACTGATTTAGTCATGGAACCCTGAAAAGATTTAACAGCCTGAGTAAACTCCTGCAGGAGTTGGTTGTGAGAGGAAGCAAGAGCCCTATGTTCCACTGACAAATCCTGCATCAGATTGGACACCTGATCCGCCAAGTTACAAAGCGGATCCATGATCAGAGAAAAAAAAAAAGCAAAATCCCCTTTAAATGTATAGATCAGCTATAGTGTCATGCTACTGCAGTGCAGTATAGCGCAACCTTCACCAGGGGGTGCTGGTGAGGGAAAAGAGATTGCACACACAGCGTAGCAACACTGAGCAGCAGCAGAAAAGACAGAAGCAGGTCTGAATGCAAGCCAAATCAAAACCAGGGAGTCACCAAACTTACAGGGAAACACTGAGTAAGGACAGACAGAAGGAATAAACAGACACTGGGCAAGTCAGGGATCACAGCAGGACAAATCAGGATATACCAGAGACAAATACACATGCCGAAGGCAGAACTATAGCTGACAACGCCTGCAGGATGCAGCGGAGCCAAATCGCAAACCTGAAATGAGACTGAGGCTGAGAAAAGTTAACCCCTGAAATTACCAGACCAGGAACATGGAAAGACAGGACTCAATACCCGGTCTGGATCATGACAGGGGCAGAGGATACTTATTCTTCACCGTGATGGCATTGAGAGTCCGATAGTCGATGCATGGTCGCATGGACCCGTCCTTCTTTTTCACAAAGAAGAATCCTGCATGAGCAGGGGAGGAGGATGTTGTGAGTTCATTTTTCCCTTCACCGTTGAGGTCTGATGAACTCCCTCCGCTGGTGAAGGAAGGTAGTGAGGCTGATTACCAAACACCTGGGCAGCTAGATGATGACTGGGTGGCTGGAATTGAGGACTGGATATAAGGCAGCCGACGCCCTTCTGCCTTGCTGGTGATCCTGCTGGATTCTTGGAGACCAGTCTGATTCCTGCATCTCAAAGCTAAGTTTTTCTGCTCTGCTTTGTACACTTCAGTTTTGTTTTGCCTTGTTTTTTGGGAGTTCTGCCATCCCCTGCCGGGGGTGAGCTGAATTCCATTTTTGTCTCTGATCTGTTGATCTTTTGCTCTGTCTTCAGAATATACCTGAGTGCTGATTTAGTCTTTTGAAGCCTAGCGACTTCAGGGCCTGTTTTTCCTATCAGTCGGTTGGCACATTTTGGATAGGGTTTTTGCGGATGGCAGACAGCAGCTTTCCTATCCTGTCCTATTTTAGTTAGCTTGGGCCCCATCATTTGCTCAACCTATCTTTCTATCTGTGTTGGTGTTTTCATCTTGCTTCACCGTCATTATATGTTGGGGGCTGCCTATTGCTTTGGGGTCTGCTCTGGGGCAGTTTAGTTTTTCCCCTTTCTGTCTTTAGGCTATGTAGTTCTCCGGCTGTGATCGAGGGGTCTAGGGCACCGTAGGAACCCCCCACGGCTACTGCTAGTTGTTGTGGATAGGTTCAGGGGTCTGCAATCCGATAGCTGCCAACCTCTCTGGTTTTTCTGGACTTAGCTAGTATTTTGTTTTTTCCTCCTTCGGTGACTCATCATAACAGAATCACCAGCCATACCGCAGATGCTAGGGTACTCAATAGCAGGAGAGAATTGTAAAAAAAGAAAAAAAAAAAAGTGTGTCAGAATTTATTTTTTTTTTGTGCATATTTTTTCCTCTATATCTCTGAGGCCGTAGGGGGAGTTTTTCTCTCAATGGAGATGAAGCAATTGTCTGATCGTGTGGAGCAGCTCACTGCTGAAGTGCGGGGAATTTCCGCCTATCTTGCTCATTCACATGCTGCTGAACCAAAGATTCCTACTCCTGATGTGTTTTTTGGGGATCGGTCTAAATTCTTGAATTTCAAGAATAATTGTAAATTATTTTTTGCCTTGAAGCCTAACTCGTCGGGGAACTCCGCGCAGCAGGTTAAAATTGTCATCTCTTTGCTGCGCGGCGATCCCCAGGATTGGGCGTTTTCTTTGAAACCTGATGATCCTATTCTGAATAATGTGAATGCATTTTTTCAAGCCTTGGGGTTGTTGTATGATGAACCTAATGCTATTGATCAGGCTGAAAAGACGCTGTTGGCATTAAGCCAGGGTCGGGATTCGGCAGAGTTGACAGTCAAAAATTCCGAAAGTGGGCGGTCCTTACTACCTGGAATGATGGTGCCTTGGCAGCCCTCTTTCGGAAGGGTTTGTCAGAAACTGTAAAGGATACTATGGTGGGATTTCCTGTTCCCTCTGGTCTTGACGATTCTATGTCATTAGCCATTCAGGTGGATCGGCGTTTACGTGAACGCAAAACTACACGAGAGATGTTGCCACCTGTTGAACAAATGTCTGAACCTATGCAATGTGATAGAGTTTTATCTAGGGCGCAACGTCAGGAGTTCAGAAGGCGTAATAAGCTGTGTTTTTTTTGTGAAGATGCCTCGCATATTATTTCTGTCTGCCCTAAACGAGAGAAACGCTGTGCACACACATTTTCTGTGGGTGGTGTTCAACCTAAGTTTCTTCTGGCAATTACTCTGATCTGCTCCCTGTCCACATTTTCCACCAAGGCTTTTGTGGATTCGGGAGCAGCTCTGAACCTGATGGACTTGGATTTTGCTAAACGTTGTGGATTTCCTATGACACCTCTGCGGACGCCTATCCCTTTGAGGGGTATTGATGCTACTCCTTTGGCGAAGAACAAACCTCAGTTTTGGACCCAGGTGGTAATGCGGGTCGCCCCAGACCATCAAGAAAATTGCAGATTTTTGGTGTTGCATAATTTGCATTATACCATTGTTCTGGGGTTTCCCTGGTTGCAAATCCATAATCCAGTTCTGGATTGGAAATCTTTGTCTGTGGTGAGTTGGGGTTGTCGGTGTGCCCTTAGTGATGCTCCTGTTTTCTCCACCTCTCCCCAGTCGCATGATGTTCCTGACTATTTGGACTATTTGGATGTTCCTGACTTTTATGATGTATTTAGTGAGAATGAGTCTGCGTCTTTGACTCCTCATAGGAGTTATGACTGTGCAATTGAGCTGAACCCGGGGTGTAAATTCCCCAAGGGTCGGCTTTTCAATTTATCTGTACCCGAGCACGAGGCTATGCGATCCTATATTAAGGAGTCGTTGGAGAAGGGTCATATTAGACCATCCTCTTCACCCTTAGGTGCTGGGTTTTTTTTCGTGGCTAAAAAGGATGGTTCATTAAGGCCTTGTATTGACTATCGTGCCCTCAACAAAATTACTGTTAAATATCAGTATCCGTTACCCCTGATTTCTGATCTATTCTCCAGAGTTAAAGGTGCTTGCTGATTTACCAAGCTTGACCTCAGGGGGGCGTATAATCTTATGCGCACTAAGCATGGGGATGAATGGAAGACGGCGTTTAATACTCCGGAGGGACATTTTGAGTACCTGGTGATGCCTTTTGGGCTCACTAATGCCCCTTCTGTCTTCCAGTGCTTCATGAACGATATATGCCGAGACTTTGTGGATACATTTTTGATTATCTGCCTGGATGATATTTTGATCTTCTCCAAGAATTGGGACTCTCATGTGGAACATGTTCGGACTGTGTTCCGGATTTTGAGGGAGAATTCCCTGTATGTCAAGGGATCGAAATGCCTTTTTGGGGTACAGAAGATTTCATTTTTGGGATTTATTCTGTCTCCGTCAACTATTGAAATGGACCCGGCCAAGGTACAGGCCATTTATGATTGGGTTCAGCCCACTTCTTTGAAGGCCCTCCAGAAGTTTTTGGGTTTTGCTAATTTTTATTGGAAATTTATAGCTAATTTTTCAGGTATTGCCAAGCCATTGACTGATTTGACTAGGAAGGGTGCTGATGTGCTGAATTGGTCTCCGGAGGCTGTTTCTTCCTTTCAGGAGCTGAAGCGAAGATTCACTTCTGCTCCGGTTTTGCGGCAACCTGATGTCTCACTCCCGTTTCAGGTGGAGGTGGACGCTTCTGAGATTGGTGCAGGAGCGGTGTTGTCACAAAAAGATCCTGTGACATCTAAAATGAATCCTTGTGCTTTCTTTTCCCGAAAGTTCTTCCCATCCGAACGTAACTATGATGTGGGGAATCGGGAACTGTTGGCCATGAAATGGGCATTTGAGGAGTGGAGACATTGGTTGGAGGGAGCCAAACACCAAGTCGTGGTCCTTACTGACAACAAGAATTTGATTTACCTGGAGTCGGCCAAGCGCTTGAATCCTAGACAGGCTAGGTGGGCCTTGTTTTTCACACGTTTTGATTTTGTGGTCTCTTTTCTTCTGGGCACTAAGAATGTCAAGGCAGATGCCCTCTCTAGGAGTTTCCTTGCTGATTCTCCTGTTGTGACTAAGCCTGCTACCATCTTAGGCGAATTGGTAGTTCTTTCTGCCATCTCGCCCGATTTGAGACGTGCTCTGGAAGAGTTTCAGGAGGACAAACCTGAGCGTTGTTCCAGTGGAAAGTTGTATGTTCCTGACCAGTGGAGGAAGAGAGTGATGTCTGAAGTTCATTGCTCTGCATTGGCTGGTCACCCAGGTATTTTTGGTACTAGAGATCTGGTGAGTCGGTCTTTTTGGTGGCCCGCCTTGTCTCATGATGTCAGGAATTTTGTACAGTCCTGTGGGACTTGCTCCCGGTCTAAACCTTGTTCTCACTCAAGTGGATTGTTGATGCCTTTGCTGGTGCCCAGGAGGCCATGGACCCATATCTCAATGGATTTTATCTCTGATATGCCTGTCTCTCAGATAATGACTGTTATTTGGGTGATTTGTGATAGATTCTCTAAGATGGTCCATCTTGTACCACTCCCTAAGTTGCCATCTTCCTCTGAGTTGGTGCCCTTGTTTTTGCAACAGGTGGTTCGCTTGCACGGGATTCCTGAGAACATTGTGTCGGACAGAGGAGTCCAGTTTGTTTCCAGATTTTGGAGAGCTTTTTGTTCCAAACTGGGAATTCAGTTATCTTTCTCCTCTGCATTTCATCCTCAGACCAATGGGCAGACTGAGAGAACAAACCAGACCATTGGAGTCGTATTTGAGATGTTTTATATCTGCTGATCAGGATGACTGGGTCTCATTTTTGCCCTTGGCCGAATTTGCTTTAAATAATAGAGCTAGTTCTGCCACTTTGATGTCACCTTTTTTTTGTAACTTTGGGTTTCACCCTCGATTTTCTTCAGGGCAGGTGGAGCCTTCTGCCTGCCCAGGTGTTGACACTGTGGTGGAGAGAATGCACCAGATCTGGGACCAAGTAGTGGATAAGTTGTCTCTCTCCCAGGAAATGGCCCAGCGGTTTTCCAACCGGCGTAGGACCGTTGGTCCCCAGTTTAAGGTGGGTGATATGGTTTGGTTGTCATCAAAAAATATCGCTATGAAGGTGGCTTCTCCTAAGTTTAAGCCTAGATTTATTGGACCTCACAAGATTTTGGAGATTATTAATCCGGTCTCTTTTCGGTTGGCTCTTCCTGTCAGATTTAAAATTCATAATGTGTTTCATAAGTCCTTGTTGAAGAGGTTTGTTGAACCAGTAGTTCCTGTGGTGGCACCTCCTGACCCTGTATTGGTTGAAGGTAACATGGAATATGAGGTAGAGAAGATACTGGATTCCCGTCTGGCTAGACAGAGACTCCAGTATTTGGTTAAGTGGAAGGGTTATGGTCAGGAGGATAATTCCTGGGTCTTTGCCTCTGATATTCATGCCAAAAGATTGGTGCCAGGCACACGCTGCAGCTGGAGGGAGCGCCGTGGGAATGTGAGAAGGGTGTAACGTTTGCGCCCAGACTGGATGACACAAGCGAGGATTGTGGCCCCACTGTGCCACAAACCAGACTACCCTGGATGGGTGTGACTAAGCAGCTACCCTGGTGTTCACTGGAGCTTCTAGTGGTGAGGTCAGGCTTGTGCGGCAGGTAGCTGCCAGGTACCACTCCAGGGCGGTGCCTGGCTGCAGCAGCTGATCCTACTGGGGGACGGAACACTAACGACAGGTGCGGGCAAGTACAGACTGGCACTACTGGTACTCTGGTGGGCACGGCTGGTACTCTAGCAGGAAGGCGGGCATAGCTGGCACTCTGGCAGGCGAGCACAGCTGGCACCCTGGCATGCAGGCAGGCACGGCTGGCACTCTGGCAGGCAGGCAAGGGTAGGATAACAGAACAGGTGGGAACCAGTTCAGACTCTAGGGACCGGAACTGTAGGATGCGGGACGGGAGCAGAGCAGAACCGTAAGGTGCAGAGCGAGAACGGAGCAGAACTGCAAGGTGCGGAACAGGAGCGGAGCAGAGCAGCAGGTTGCAGAGCAAAGAGCAGAGCCACAAGTTGTGGAGCAAGGAGCAGAGCCACAGGGTGCGGAGCAAAGAGCAGAGCCGCAAGGTGCGGAGCAAAGAGCAGAGCTGCAGGGTGCGGAGCAAAGAGCAGAGGCGCAGGGTGCGGAGCAAAGAGCAGAGCCGCAGGGTGCAGAGCAAAGAGCAGAGCCGCAGGGTGCAGAGCAAAGAACAGAGCAGAAGGAGTAGACACAAGGCTACACACAGCTGAATAGGGAAGGAAACAGACAAGGTACAAGAAACGGACTTAGTACAGACAAGGATGGACACGGGAACAAGTATAGGACAAAGGATTTAGGCCTGGGCATTCAATCCCCAGGGAGGCGGAACACAAGATACACAGAGCACAGAAACGGGTCTGGGTATGCAGCCCCCAGAGAGACAGAAATCAGGACAGGAACTGGAAACTCAGCAGCAAAGTAAAGACTGACAGAGTTTGTTGCTCAGGCATCTCCCTATGGGTGGAGATGCCTTAAGTACCCGATACCTCTTGGCAATAGGCTGGGACCAACTTAGGGGTGTGCATTCTGTCTCTCAACACCACCGCCCTAAGCATACAGCCAGGAAGTATGCAGCAAGCAAGGACATGAGACCCACAGCATGGAGCAGGCAGAGGACAGAACACACAGCATGACCCGGATTCGTAAGTAAGATTGTGTATCTGCCTGATGGGAGATGGAAAGCCATTAAGTGATGCTGGCAGAGACATTACACAGGGTGACAGACTGGGGGGACCCAGGGAATGCCCATGAACCAGCGGGACCCGATCTCCCTGCACTGTGGAGATGGGACCCTCCGGCTGAAGCGTAACAGTTCGGTTTGGATTACGAGCCCCAAATTTGCAATATTCGCTGATTAATTCATCGAATATTCGCTGAGCACAACCGAACGCCATTCATCTCAATGGGGGCAAAATCAAACGCATGCACAACACCTTATAACAGACCCAAATGCTGCCAAAACACATCAAATTAAGGGCAGACACCAGGAAAGTGGCCTCAATTCACCCACAGTACTAACTGTAGCATGGCACTGCAGCAATCACCCAGACATATAGTATCGGGGTCTGGAACAGCATGCCCAGCTTTCAATTGAACGTCACAGTAAGACGAGATTGGTGGGAGTCCTGATACCACATGCAACATCTCAACCTGCTTTCGTACTTAGCCACACTCAGGTGGCACAAATATCATAAATTTCGTAGACTACTATTGTCAGAAAAATCTGAGGATAGTAACACGGAGTCAAGGAAGTGGAGGCCTGAAGGTCTTGAAGGCCTACTGCTACAGGCCACACGCATGAAGGAGACCCAACGAGGAGTCTACACACTTAGAAAAATTAGTGACAGACATCAACAAAGTGGCATCAATTGCAATAAAGTACAATTAGTATAGTGGGGACTGACACCTCTTCCACCACTGCCAACCCAGTAGATTTAGACTCTAATAGGCATGGTGGCGGAATCACTGTTCCATATCCCTCTGAAAGCCTGGAAGGGGCGTAACTAGGTGGCCTACCAAATCCCTACTCGGACAAGAGGCAGCAGGCAAAAACTGGAGGAGGTTCAAAGAGGTGGCACCAGGTGCTACTCCATGGCTGACCTACAGAAGGTGGCAGCTGACCACCTACAGTGGGTAAGCTGCCATGGCCCAAAAGGAGAGATGAAAAATGCAGGCAGACACTGTAGGGACTCTATAAACACAGGTGCAGATGGGACCGGCTGAGGAACAGAAAAGCACTGGAAGGTGTGGGTTGGATCAGCTGATGGACAGAAGAGCACAGACAGGTACAAGCAGACGGGCACAGACAGGTAAGAACAGAAAACAGGGTAGACAAGCAGACAGGCAGACCTGAGAAACCTGACAACTAGCAAGCATGCAAGGCAAACTAACAACGTAGCTCAGGCACCTCTATATTGGAGGAGAAGCCTTAAATAGAAGGTGTCGCTCAGCTATAGGTTGAGAATACATTAGGTTGATGTGGGCGGTCCCTTTAAGAGGAAGGGAGTGCGTGCGCCCTCTAAGCATAGTTCACGGTCCTACAACTGAGGAGGTGGTGTGTGAGTTGAAGACACTAAATGTCCTGTCTGTTATGTAAGAGGAGATCTAACAAAGGGCCAAGTCTGTAATGACAACAGATCAGAAAGTCTGTAGTAAGAGGGAATGGTCCACTGTGTCAAAGACAGATGCCAGGAGAAGGAGGACAAACTCGCGTTGCTTTTGTTTGGTGGTTAGTATGTCACGGGGCATTGTCACGGAGCAGTAAGGGAAAACAGGTGACGTGGAAGAAGGGCCCTTGAACTGCCCCTAAGGCTAAGGGGGGGACCTGACTCTCCTTAACTTGGGGGTACGCTTAAATGTTGTGAATTCACTTTCTGGCCTACCTCTGGTTACTAGTGAAGGTAGTGGAGCTGGTTATATTGTCAGAGGGGTAGCGAGTTCTCTTTCTGGGCTCCCTCTGGTGGTTACTGGAGGTAATGGAGCTGATCTGATTAACAGAGGCTTGCCACCTGATAATGAGGGGGTAGTTCTTTCCGCCATCTCACCTGATTTGAGACGTGCCCTGGAGGAATTTCTGGAGGACAAACCTGAACGTTGCCCTATGGGAAAATTGTATGTTCCTGACCAGTGGAGGAAGAGAGTAATGTCTGAAATTCATTGCTCTGCGTTGGCTGGTCATCCAGGTATTTTTGGTACCAGAGATTTGGTGAGTCGGTTTTTTTGGTGGCCTGCCTTATCTCGTGATGTCAGGAATTTTGTGCAGTCCTGTGGGACTTGTTCTCGGTCTAAACCCTGTTCTCATTCTAGTGGGTTGTTGATGCCCCTGCCGGTGCCCAAGAGGCCATGGACCCATATCTCAATGGATTTTATTTCCGATCTTCCTGTCTCTGAGAATGACTGTTATCTGGGTGATTTGTGATAGATTTTCTAAGATGATCCATCTTGTACAACTCCCAAAGTTGCCATCTTCTTCTGAGTTGGTGCCCTTGTTTTTACAACAGGTGGTTCGGTTGCACGGGATTCCTGAGAACATTGTGTGGGACAGAGGAGTCCAGTTTGTTTCCAGATATTGGAGAGCTTTTTGCTCCAAACTGGGAATTCAGTTATCTTTCTCCTCTGCATTTCATCCTCAGACCAATGGGCAGACTGAGAGAACAAACCAGACTTTGGAGTCCTATTTGAGATGTTTTATTTCTGCTGATCAGGATGACTGGGTCTCATTTTTGCCCTTGGCCGAATTCGTGCTAAACAATAGCGCTAGTTCTGCCACTTTGATGTCACCCTTTTTCTGTTACTTTGGGTTTCATCCACAATTTTCTTCAGGGCAAGTGGAATCTTCGATCTGCCCAAGTGTGGACACTGTGGTAGAGAGAATGCAGCAGATTTGGGACCAAGTGGTGGATAAGTTGTCCCTCTCTCTGGAAAAAGCCCAACAGTTTTCCAACCGGCATAGGACCATTGGTCCCCGGTTTAAAGTGGGTGATATGGTTTGGTTGTCGTCAAAGAATGTTCCTATGAAGGTTGCGTCTCCAAAGTTCAAGCCAAGATTCATTGGACCTGATAAGATTTTGGAGATTCTTAATCCTGTTTCTTTTCGATTGGCTCTTGCAGTTACGTTTAAGATCCATAACGTGTTTCATAAATCTCTGTTGAAGAGGTTTATGGAGCCAGTAGTTCCTGTGGCGGCACCTCCTGACCCTGTATTGGTTAAAGGCAATGTGGAATATGAGGTAGAGAAAATATTGGATTCTCGTTTGGCTAGACGGATACTCCAGTACTTGGTCAAATGGAAGGGTTATGGCCAGGAGGATAATTCTTGGGTCTCTGCTTCTGACATTCATGCCGATAGATTGGTTCGTGCTTTTCACCTGGCCCATCCTGATCGGCCTGGTGACGTGGATGAGGGTTCAGTGACCCCTCCTCAAGGGGGGGTACTGTTGTAAATTCGCTTTCTGGCCTACCTTACTAGTGAAGGTAGTGGAGCTGACTATATTGACAGAGGGGTCGCAAGTTCTCTTTCTGGGCTTGTCACCTGATAATGAGGAGGACGATTGGAGATCTGGGTTTTCTGACTGGATATAAGACAGCCGACTCCCTTTATCCCTGCTGGTGATTTTTTCCTGCCTCCTGAGGTCTTAGTTTCCAGCTCAGTCCCTGCAGGCTCAGCTAAGTGTTCTTTTGCTATTGTTCACATTTGATCTGGTTTTGTCTATTTCAGTTTTGTGTGGTCAGCCAGCTCTGGCTGGGGCTGTGCTGAATCTCTATCCATATGTTACTGCTTATGCCAGTTTGTTTTTGTCCCTTATTAGATTGGCCTCTTTTTGCTCTGCTTTCAGAATATACCAGAGTGCTGATATAGTGGGCGAAGTCGTGCGACTTCAGTATTTTTCTATCAGACGTGTTGGACATTTTTTGCAGGGTTTTTTGTGTGATTGCAGACAGTGTCTTTCCTTTCCTGTCCTGTCTAGTTAGTGTGTGCCCCATCGTTTGCTCAGTCTATTTTCCTATCTGCGTTTGTGTTTTCATCTTGTCTCACCGACAATATATGTTGGGGGGCTATCTATTCCTTTGGGGTCTGCTCTGGGGTAGTTTAGATTTCCCCTTTCTTGCTCTAGGCTTATTTAGCTCTCCAGCTGTGTTGAGGCGTCTAGGATCATAGTAGGTACGCTCCATGGCTACTGCTAGTTGTGTGGATAGGATCAGGGGTCTGCAATCCGCTTAGTTACCAACCTCTCTGGTTTTCTGTGGCTTAGCTTGGTCTTGCTTTCCCCCTTGGTGACCCATTCATAACACTTAATGGTAATGAGGCCCAAGTCCCCAACCTGTCCCTGTCTCCAGTTTGGCCCTGAGCTAAAGCCCCCAACCCCCTCCCCAGGAGGTGAGACAGGGAAAAAGTGTACTGCACCAAAAACCCAAAAGGAAAGATAAACAGACACCACAGGGTTAAAGAAACTAAAGACCAAAACTAAGCTTTATCTGCTGCCAATGCTCCAAGCAGTAGAGTAAGGCACCCGATCAGCATCCAGCAGCATACTCACTAAACTTGTAGTAACACCAGCGGCTACCAGAGGCAAAAGCTCATATTAACCCCCGAGGGCCAGAAAGGAAAAAGGTTTATATAAGAGTGTCCAGACTCTGACACAGATCCAAAAATGGATTGTGACATAGTAGGTCGTTGGTGACTTTCATCAGGGCAGGTTCACTGGAATGGTGCTGTGTGAAGTCAGATTGTAAGGGTTCAAAGAGGGAGCAAGAGGAGAGGTGGGAAGACAGTTAAAAATAGATGTGTTGTTACAGTACTTTGGAGGTATAGGGGAGAAATGATATGGGGCGATAGGTAGACACAGAGGATGGGTTAAGGATGGGCATGTTGAGGGTGGGTGTGATCGAGGTATGTTTCAATCAGGATATAAAACACCAGTTATTAGTGACAGGTTGAAGAGGTGAGTTAGGCTTGTGATGAAGACTGTGGTACAGTTTGGAATGAGGTGGGACTTTATAGTGTCAAGTTCACAGGTGGTCAGGCAAAGTAATCAGCTGAAATGAGAGGGAAGGTGATCTGGTGGACGCAGGAAAGAATTGAAAGTACTGAATAGCTGTTTAGGGCTGTGAGACAGGTATGATATGAGGGATGATGTCATGTGGACCCGTCCTGTGTGACCGACCAGCAGGCCGGTAACGAGAACTACAGGACGCGGCACGTGATACTGTCCTGTGTGACACGGCTCGCAGGCCGGTAACTAAAACAACAAGACAAAGGGAAGGGAAACAGTTACAACGGTGGGCCCTGCGATAGGGAAAGGGGACGTGGAGACCTCCTGCTCTCACCTGAGCCAGTGTCCCTAACGCTCCTAACGTTCCCTATGTCAGTAACGCACCGGGCACCGATCAGAAACCTGTCGCCCTAGCACACCCTACACCTATCCCTTGCTAGGGAACTGTGTGGCGCAGGCACTGGCCCCACCGCTGTACTAATGCACACTAAGGAAAAACACAAACAGGGAAACACCACTTAGCTTTACTCTGTTGCACTTGCTCCTGGCAACAGAGTCCACCACCAGCATGCAGCTCTCCTCCTGAATCGCTGACACCAAGCTCTGTCAGAGCTACAAGGAAATCCCCTAAGACTCCTTTCACACCAGGCTAAGACAGTGCTGCAAGGAATGCTCTCCATCTCCTTCATCCACCAAGGATGGTTGAAATGAACACTATCACCAAAAACTGATTGCAACTCCTGTGACTCTTATAGCAGAGCCAGTAATCACACCTGCATAATAATCATGTGCACTTAACTAAAGAAACTAGAGTGCAATGATGCTCACCACCACCGGGGGGCAAACTTAGAACAAACGACACCACAGTGCAATAATCCTAATGGCCACCGGGGGCAAAAACCAACCTTAAGCACAGCTTAGGAAAAAAAAAAAGGTTACCTGTGCTTTTTATATGTCCTGATCCAGCATGGATCATGACAGTACCCTCCCCTTAATGAGGGGCCTCTGGACCCTCAAAACCACTCCTGTTATGAATGGGTCACCAAGGAGGAAAAAACCTAAACATGCTAACCCCATTAAAACCAGAGAGGTTGGTAACTATGCAGATTGCAAATCCCTGATCCTGCCACACAACTAGCAGCAGCCGTGGAGCGTGCCTACGATGAACTTAGTCGCCTCGTCACGGCCGGAGGACTAATTAAGCCTAAAGCAAGAAAAGGGAAAACTAACTGCCCTAGAGCAGACCCCAAAGGAATAGACAGCCCCCACACATCTATTGACGGTGAAACAAGATGAAAACACAAACACAGGTAGGAAAATAGGCTGAGCAAACGATGGGGCCCAAACTAACTAGAGAGGATAGGAAAGGAAAGACACTGTCTGCAATCTGCCCAAAAACCCTACAAAATAATGTCCAACACTTCTGATAGCAAAATTAACCTTGAAGTCACTAGACTTCTCCCAATATATCAGCACTCTGAAATATTCTGAGACAGAGCAAAAAGAGGCCAGTCTAATAAGGGACAAAAAGCAAAGTGGCAAATACAGATAAATAAGAGTGGAAATTCAGCACAGCCCCAGCCGGGGCCGGCTGACCACACAAAAAACTGAATAGAACAACAAAATCAAGTGTGAACATTAGCAGAGAACTTAGCTTGAGCTGACTGGAACAGAGCTGAGAACCAAGACCTGACAAGCAGAAGGAATCACCAGCAACTGAATATGTCATCGGCTGTCTTAAATCCAATCTGAGCCTGCTGAGGTCCAATCGTCATCCTCATTCTCAGGTGTCTGATCTCCACCGATCAAATCAGCCTCACTACCTCCTGTTACCACCAGAGGGAGTCTGGAATGAGAACTCACAACTGGTGAACCAGAGAATGAACTCACAACACGCTCCCCATCCGGGAACCACCTACAGCGGGGACGCCCAGACCCAGAGTTCACCTCTGCAACTACCTGCATGTCAGGTTGATGAGAAACGAGCCCGCTGGTATTGGCAACGTATGTTCTGGAGGCAACACACATCTCCGAAGCTCTGACCTGGGGAACGGGTTGTGTATGTGTATGTTTGGTATGAGCTGGTAAGACTCCACAACATACTTCCACTGGATGTTCTTTGGTGGCCACCCATACACGCTTGTTCACACACAAGTCCGGACCTGAACGTTTATTGCCACTCATTCGTTTGTCACCACTTGGAGAGCTCTTTCTGGGATTGACAACAGAGGCGTCCCCCTGTGTCACCACACTCACACCCCCGCACCTCACCAAGGGGTACACCACCCTCTGACCCCTTCCACCACGAGGTCTGCGCCTCTCAGGGTTGGCCAATGGCGAGGGTTGAGACTTGCCCCCACTCTCCTGCAGCACATCTGCTGCCCTCACCAGAGAGGAAGGGGTCCGTTGAAGAGAGACGGCTGAGACAGTAGTTCCTAGGCAGCAGTCCTCACACGAGTGCCCCCAGCTGACCACTTCCCTCGCCCGCCAATCTATTACCGGGTTGTGTCTCTTCAGCCAAGGGAATCCTAAAACAATAGGTACTGGCAATCCCTCCAAGACGTAGCATGACAAGGACTCCTCATGATGTCCTATACGCAGATGGATATTCTCTACGACCTTGGTCAAGCTCCCCTGGCTCAGTGGAACAGAGTTTATGGCCCGGATGCTTATAGGCTGAGCTAGCGTCCTACACCTCAGACCATGAGTCTGGACAAAGCGAGCATCCACCAGACTGACTCCTGCTCCACTGTCCATAAACACCGGTATTACCTCCGGTACCCCGCCAGCCAAGACCTCTGCTGACATGGTACTCTGGGAGTGCAAAATGGAGGAAATGTATACTCCCTGGTCGCCTCCCGCCAAGCAACCAGGGGAATGCGGCTTCTCAGATGGCACAGAAAATTTGGCGCGCAATGGGCAAGCCTTCAGGACATGACCAGTCTGCCCACAGTACAGACATGCCGACACCACTCCCCGAACTGTAGGCAGCTCCGTACACAAACTAGCTCCTCCTACTTGCATAGGTTCGTCTGGAGACTTATCATGAACTGGGCAGGCTCTCATAAAATGGCCCGGCTTCCCACAGGAAAAGCATACCCCCCACCACGACGAGCCGCAGACACCCCCTTTTTGTATCAGCAACACCGGGCTGTCTGGGTTCCTCCTTCCGCACTGGTGGGTCCTCCTCCCTAGCGAGGACATCAGGGGTCACTTTTTGTATATGTCTTTCCCTAAGGCGTCTATCCACTCGGATGGCAAGGGGCATGGCGGCCTCCAGCGACCTGGGAGCGGCGTACTGCACCAGAGTATCCTGCAACTTTGGAGACAAACCCTGCACAAATTGACTCCTAAGTGCAGGGTCATTCCACTGAGTATTAGTGGCCCATCTCCTAAACTCTGAGCAGTACTCCTCAGCGACCCGGGCTCCCTGTTTACACCTATGGATTCGAGATTCCGCCAGGGTGACACCATCAGGATCCCCATACACAAGTGCCAAAGCCATAAAGAACTCGTCCACGGACTATAAAGATGGAGAATCATCTGGTAGGGAGAATGCCCAGGATTGGGGATCCCCTTTAAGAAGGGACATAATGATTCCCACCCGTTGCTCTTCACTCCCTGATGAACGAGGGCGCAGCCTGAAATACAATTTACAGGCTTGTTGAAACACCAAGAATTGTTCTCTCCCTCCAGAAAATCTGTCAGGGAGGGATATCTTGGGTTCTGGCTGAGCCTGTCTCTGAACCAAGCCCCCAAAGCCCACCAACTGCTGCAGTTGCTGCACCAACACACCACGCAGCCCCCTAATCTCATCAGTAAGGGTCTGCAGCATTTGGGCAAAGGTCTGAACTGGGTCCATGGTTAAGCAGAAAAAAAAGTTGGGGTTGGTGATAATGTCACGTGGACCCGTCCTGTGTGACACGACCAGCAGGCCGGTAACTAGAACTACAGGACGCGTCACGTGATACTGTCCTGTGTGACACGGCTCGCAGGCCGGTAACTAAAACAACAAGACAAAGGGAAGAGAAACAGTTACAACGGTGGGCCCTGCGATAGGGAAAGGGGATGTGGAGACCTCCTGCACTCACCTGAGTCAGTGTCCCTAAGGCTCCTAACGTTCCCTATGCCGGTTCCGCATCGGGCGCCGATCAGGAACCTGTCGCCCTAGCACACCCTACACCTATCCCTTACTAGGGAACTGGGTGGTGCAGGCACTGGCCCCACCGCTGTACTAATACACACTAAGAAAAAACACAAACAGGGAAACACCACTTAGCTTTACTCTGTTGCACTTGCTCTTGGCAACAGAGTCCACCACCAGCATGCAGCTCTCCTCCTGAATCACTGCCACCAAGCTCTGTCAGAGCTACAAGGAAATCCCCTAAGACTCCTTTCACACCAGGCTAAGACAGTGCTGCAAGGAACGCTCTCCAGCTCCTTCCTCCACCAAGGATGGTTGAAATGAACACTATCACCAAAAACTGATTGCAACACCTGTGACTCTTTTATAGCAGACCAGCAATCACACCTGCATAATAATCATGTGCACTTAACTAAAGAAACAAGAGTGCAATGACGCTCACCACCACCGGGGGCAAACTTAGAACAAATGACACCACAGTGAAATAATCCTAATGGCCACCGGGGGGCAAAAACCAACCTTAAGCACAGCTTAGGGAAAAAAATGGTTACCTGTGCTTTTTATATGTCCTGATCCAGCATGGATCATGACAGATGAGAAGTCGGTTTGTTTTGCTGCAGTCAGAATTTTTGCAGCATTTTTACAACTTCTGTTACTGGACAGGCAACTCCGCTCCCTTTCTTTGGCAGTGTACAATTTGTAGATGAGGGCCAGAAAGAACATGTGCTCCAGTAGATGGCTCCATCAAGTGGCCTCTGCTACTCTTCCTCCACCTTAACATAAAACACAGTACAGTCCTCAGTGGTGGCACCCCAATTACGCTTTTTTCCCCCACATCAAAACTCTGCAAGCACCCAACTGACTGTTGATAACCACAGATGACTGAGTCTGCAGATCTTTTCACACATTGTATGCCATGGGCATGATAGGAAGTGTACTCTAAAGATTCACAGAGTCAAGAGGAGGAAATCATCTGTACCAATGGCCAAATTTTTTCTCACTTTGATCCATGGCTGGATGAAGTTTGGTCTGAGCATAAACCAAACTCTCATCAACAAACATTAACCCCATTGGGTGAAGATGATCCATTTGTGACGAGACTCAGATATTTGAGGAGCCTGTGGACTGTACTATGCTGTCAAGGCAGGAAGAGGAGAAGGGTGACTCTCAGAGCGAGGAGTGGGAGAACAGAGAGGATGATGATGAGGTAGTAGATCACACTTGGTGTAAATTCAGAGTCATGCAGCTGAGTAGCTCAGCAAAGGAGGTAGCGGAGGAAGAAGAGGTTACGTAGACACAGAGTTATGCAACCACGACATCCTGAGGCCCAACTCTGGCAGTGGACAGCAGCCTTCACAGTTCTGCAGTTGCCTAGCTTGGGTCTTTTTATCAGACCGACAAAAATCTAAAAAATCATGTTATCTGTCAATTTTTTAAAAAACAACCTAGTAGAGTAAAAAAAAATGAAATAATTTCAGTACTACATGCATGACCTGGCACATGCACGATCAGCAATCGTTAATCTGGTAATGTCACTAAAATGCAAACTATTGGGTCTCGCCAACCACCATCCAACCCATTAACCACATCTTCTGATTCTTCCTCCTCCCTCTCCATGGCAAGTGTTGTCACACAGGTCTCCGGCTGAAGAAACTCCACTTATTTTCTCCCTACAGTTGTGGTGAATGAGAGCCCGTCAGCTGATGCGGAATTGGACATGCTTGCTGTTTTTGACTGATCTTACATACCAAGCACCTGCACCTCTCTCACAGTCCAGCAGCTTGTCGTGTTCACCCTACTCCACCCTTTGTCAGCACAGCAGCAAACCCTCGTTTGGGTAGTTGTGCTCACGTAAAAGATTCTTTACTCCTACACATGGCAAAGTTAACAGCTTGTATTTCACCATCTTCAATCTACTAATAATAACCTTTATTTATATATCGCAAACACTTTCCGCATAGCTTTACAAGTCAGCAGTTCATATAACACAGTCAAAAGTTCCCAAGTTTAAGATAATCAAACAATTAAAGCAAAAATTATGACGACCCTGCTCTTTAGAGCTTACAATCTACAATGAGGTGGGGTGACACCAATTACAGGTGCTTATTTGCAAGGCTGGTGCAACCATCTTGAGGAAATGGGTGGTAGATAAAGGCTGCATGAGCCTTTTGGGTACAGTTAAGTTTGATGGTGAATTATGTTGAGAGAAATAGAGAACAAGATTATATATATATATATATATATATATATATATATATATATAAAGGAAACAGCACAGTACTTAGCTTCGGGTGCACGGCCCCTGGCAGAAAGTCCTATTTTCAGCCACTATTTCAATATTCATTCCAAAAAAAGGCAGCACTCCATAGTAACTTTTTTCAAAGTGGTAGGTGAGTTTTATTCAGCCCACATATCAAGGCAACGTTTCAACTGAGCCTTTCTCAAGCAGTGGGTGTTAGGAACACCAGATATAGCATTCATGGCGTCCTCCATGTGGTGGTATGTAAACCAAAGGGATTATGAGACACTGTAACACTGTATGACTAAATGTGCAATCACAAAAACACTAATAAGATGAAGTTAATGCAAAGTATAAAGATTGAATTGAGCACAAAGCACTTTTTGTACTGTTTGCATACATGGAGCCTATTGACTATAATGAATGAAATTGTATGCACTGAATTGTAATTTCTTGTATTGTAAAAGGATTGACAATTGAGAGATTGTCATATGGTCTATAAAAAGACATTTTTTTGTAACACCCACTGCTTGGGAAAGGCTCAGTTGAGCCGAAATGTTGCCTTGATATGTGGGCTGAATAAAACTCACCTACCACTTTGAAAAAAGTTACTATGGAGTGCTGCCTTTTTTTTGGAATGGATATATATATATATATAAAAAAAAGGACTTTGATTAGGGAACTTGAAAGGCCACCCTAAACAGATGTGTTTTTAGGGAGCACCTAAAAATGTCTACGCTGTTTTTATACAACGTACTCCTAATTTCATGGGGGAAAAAGGGTAAGAGGTGAGTCATCTAGGTAGGAGATTGAACTGAACCGGACAAAGTCCATATCAGGAGTGTTACCGTCTTTGTGTGTCTCAGAGTTTGAAAGTTGTGAGAGGCCACGAGAATTGACTGACTAGAGATAGAAGCTGGGATGCAGTTGGGGAGGTGGAGCTGTTGAAGTCTCCCAGGATAAGGGTTGTTAATTCTGAGGAAATGAAGTGTGGCCGCAACACATAAAAGTGGTCAAGGAGGTGGGTGGGTGAACCTGGGGACCGGTATATGACTGCTACTCTGAGGGAGAGGGGATAGAACACACAGATGGTGTAGACCTCAAAAGAAGAATAGCGTCCCATCGGCCAGTATTTATTGGGTTAAAAACAGGATTGTTGTTGACAGCGAGGAGAGTAGGGTTATCGTGGAATTAGCAGTGATCATACGGCGGGATATACACATATTCCATGTGTTCTAATCTGGATGTGGACAAGCCGTACACTCACTATTAATTTTCTGAGAACTAATTATTGTGAACAGCCTGTGGCCTTCTCGGATGATTCATCACCCAATCGTGCATTTGTGTAGACGATAGTAGGGGCCAGCTGAGAGCTATTCGCTACAAAGATCACAGAGCTTGTTTCTGTATGACTCATGGCCTGTGATCTCTGTGATTATTGCATGGCCACTCCAATCTGTTGGCCACGGAAATGCAGCCTTTCTGCCTTATGGATACAGATGGTTTCCGAAAGCTGATGGATGTCGCCGTCCCCTCAGTACAAGTTGCTCGGTCACCATTACTTCTCTATGAAAGATGTGCCTGCGCTACAGCAACAAGTTGCAGACATCACCCATTCCCTGAAAAATTTTATGTCTGCCAGGGTGCATTTCAACAATGACGCTTGGACGAGAAAGCATGGACAGGGGAGTTACATCTAGATGACTGGGCACTGGGTGACTATGGTGGCTGTAGGGGCAGTTGGGGAAAGGGCTTCTCCACAAGTCTTGCAATTCCCAAGGCTTGCAGGGTGCTTGGGGATGGAAGATAAATCACTACACACCATACGATGGATAACTAAACTAATAGACAACAGGGGTTGGAGAACTAAACTACTAAACAGCTATGATTGCATAACTAAACAAATTAACACAAGAACATGGAGAACTAAACTAATAGACAACAGGGATTGGAAAACTAAACTACAAAACAGCTTGGGTTGGAGAACTGAACTAGTACACACCCGGGGATGGAGAACTAAAGCAGTAAACACCAAAGTGTCACTAGACACCAAGTCTTGGAATCCCCAGGGCCCAAACCTCTGTATGTAACAGTTCCTGCAGTTCTTGTGCCTCCTCCACCTTCTCTAGGGCCTCAACCTGCGCCCTCAACCTCTGCCTTAATTAAACGCACGTTCCAACACTGCAGAGAGAATGCCTCCCCTATATCCATACTGCGCGGCCAGGGCTCACCGTAATCAGGCAGTGTTTACAATAATATGCCTTGGAGATCGCAGTTGTGGACAGCTATCCATATCGAGTTTGAGCAATGGCTGTCTACACTCAACCTGGAGCCAGGGAAGGCCGTGTGTGATAACGGTGCAAAACTGGTGGCGGCCCTAGGCCGGACCAACCTTACACACGTGCGTTGCATGGTTCGCATCCTCAACCTGATGGTACAGCAATTCCTCCGCCACTGTCCGAGCCTGGATGCACTGCTGCAGAAACCACTGTCATGCTGACTTCCACCATTCCACTTCAGTTGGTATAGAGATCTTTCAGACTACCGGTTAACCGGTTGATATGTGATATGACCACACTGTGGAGTTAAACTCTGCACATGTTGCAGCGACTGTGGCAGCAGCGCCGAGACCTAGTGCAGGATGACATTTTGCATAGCCTGGCACAACGCAGTACGGACGTAGTGCAATTCACACTTGCGTACTGGATTCAGATGAAGGACCTCTGCAGCCTTCTGTACATTTTCTTAATGACTACTAAGATGGTTAGCGGTGATGATGCCGTCATCAGCATCCCTATTACTGTCATCTACATGCTGGAGCACACTTTAAATAGTGTGGGTGAGCAGGTGGTGGTGATGACCCTGGGGGAAGGGGAGAAAGCAGAGGAGGATACCTATAGGGTTAACAATATCTATAAGTTCAGGTCTGTCCTCTCACAGACATTTGCCATAGGAAGAACAAATGGAGAAGGACCAGGAGAAGGAAAAGGTGATGGACGCAAAACAGGAGATCAAGGCGATAATGATTCCCTCTATGTTGTCCGTGGTTGTCAGGAGGGGATGAAGGAAGAAAGCTTAGAATCATAGAATCGTAGAGTTGGAAGGGACCTCCTGTGCCATCTGGTCCAACCCCCTGCTCAAAGCAGGATTCGCTAAATCATCCCAGACAGATATCTGTTCAGCCTCTGTTTGAAGACTTCCATTGAAGGAGAACTCACCACCTCTCGTGGCAGCCTGTTCCACTCATTGATCACTCTAACTGTCAAAAAGTTTTTTCTATTATCTAATCTGTGTCTCCTCCCATTCAGTTTCATCCCATTGCTTCGTCTTTCCTTTTGCAAATGAGAATACAAATGATCCTTCTACAATGTGACAGCCCTTGAGATATTTGTAGACAGTTATTAAGTCTCCTCTCAGTCTTCTCTTCTGCAAGCTAAACATTCCCAAATCCTGCAACCTTTTCTCATAAGACAGGGTTTGCAGACAGGTCACCATTCTGGTCGCTCTTTTCTGAACTTGCTCCAGTTTGCTGATGTCTTTTTTAAAATGTGGCGCCCAAAACTGGACACAGTATTCCAGATGAGGTCTGACCAAAGAGGAGTAGAGGGCAATAATGACTTCACGTGATCTAGACTGTATACTTCTGTTAATACATCCTAGAATTGCATTTGCCTTTTTTGTTGCTACATCACACTGTTGACTCATATTTTTGTTTTTGTTATACATGTGTGCAAGTGTTCTATTAGACATCTGAAGACCTTTTTGTGGAGGTGCGAACTGTGTCCATGGTTAGCCAATAAAGGTATCACTCCTTGAATACCGTTCTCATTTTTTTGGGACATAAGTATTTACATCTACTCACACTACAAAGACATACAGATAGTAAATTTCTGCGTCCCAATGATGACAGTGCCAGTAATGTCTGTAAAGCGAATATTGAATTATTGGTGCTATATAAGTGATAAAACACCCCCCAAAAATTGAAAGTGATGCTCAGCACACTCTTGTGGCACACATATCAGTTTCGTAGATTACTACTGTCAGAAAAATCTAAGGATAGTAACACTGGTAGTTGACTCAAAGACAGTGGAGGACTGCCAGTATTGGAGGCCTACTTCTACAGGTAACACACATGAAGGAGACCCAACGCGGAATACACACATTTATAAAAATTTGTGTCAGACACTAACAAAGTGTCATGTCATCAATTTTACCACAGTAGAAATAGTATAATAGGGACTGACAGGTCTTCAACTACACCCAACTTAGCAGATGGACAGCCAAGCAGGACTGTTCAAATTTCCACAAATTAGTGTTAACATCTCCAGCAGCAGCAACAACAACTGCAGGCACATAAGTCCCACTAAAGATATCAGAGACTGCAATTACGCAAGGACAATGCAGCACACTAAAAACTACGACATCCAGTAACAGAAGTTGTCAGTTGTATTTGGGTAGGACATCACATTAGTGGTTCACTAGTGCTTTCAGAAACATTAAGGGTATGTTTCCACGTGGCGTATTGGCAGCGCTTTGGACGCAGCTCCGCCCAAAACGCTGCCCCCTTTTGTAAGTGTAGGGAAGGTGACCTGACGGACGGACTGACTGGTCAGGTTTCAAAGGGGTTTGCACTTGTCAGGCAGGATGTCAGTCATGACAGAAGGGAAAACAGCTAGGAAAGTGTAGGTGACATGCAGTACCTGGAATTGACATTAGAGGGCAGGGAGGAGTGTGAGCATAGGACTTGACATCAGCTTAGGGCTAAGAAAATGTTGGTCATAGGGGGCGGAGTTACAGGGAACCGGGAAAGCTATAAATTTGACAGGAGGGTTCCAGAAGATTCCAGTCCCCAGGGGGAGCTCATGTGACGAGGAGACTGTGACAGTTGGTGCACTGTGAGGAGAACCTAACCAGGGGACTGAGGAGAAAGGAAGTCAGGGGGGTGGTCTTGACACGAAGTACCGCAGTATAGATGAGGCTCCGGGTGGAGGATACCGTATAAGGAACAACGTTTGATCAGTAAAATTACCGTTGGTGTAAGGCAGCCACTGTGACGGAGCTGCCAGAGCATCACTAAGTGTAAAGGGACGATGCGTAAATATACGTCCCCGGCGAAAAGTACGGTATGTTGATGTATTCTGTAACCGGAGAGCCTTGAAGAGGATCGTGGTGTGCTGTGAGGCCGTCAGGTGGACGGCAAGAGAATAAACTTGGACCTGTTGCACCCGAAACTTGCCTCCATCTTGAGTCTGTACGTCACTGCGTGGTACACAGAGGGACCACCCCCCAGCCCGGTCCAGCTCGACCCTACATACGCACGGTGATTCTGCATGTGTTCATTGAACACATGCATAATCACCGCATCCTATACATAGACTGTGTAATTTATCTTGCGGAGACTGAGTGTGTCCGCAAGTTAAATAGACATGCTGCGGTCTATAAAGACGCACTGCATGTGCGTATACGCCAGTCTGCCACCTGTGTCTTTGCACGCATAGTGGAGATGGGATTTCAGAAAATCCCCTCCACTATGCTGTAACATCTGGCCGATGCGGATTGGATGCTGCGGCTGTATGCAGCATTCAATCAGCAGTGTTTCCTGACCGTGGAAAAATACCCTAACACCTACCCCACATACACCTCGAACACCAAGCCTAATCACCCTTCCTCCATGAGCACACTATCGTGGTGCACACTATTAGCAATTAAAAATAGATTTTTTACTTTGCACAACCTCTGCACACAGCTGAATTTCAGCAGCACAAAATTAAAAGGTGAAATATGGCGTGATTAACCATGTTACTCACAGTAGAAAGAATTGTTTCAGTGTCGATGAGGCCTGTATGACAAAGAAGATCTGCTCCAAAAAATTTCAAAGTGAAATATCCACTACTGTATAACATTAGTAACAGATTTTTTTTGTTTTTTTTTGGTGTGAATGAGGCCTGTATAACATTGACTAGATGCTCCAAACAATTTCAAAGTGAGAGGGCCCCTACTGTATGACGTTAGTAACAGAAGAATTTTGGGGGGGCCTGTGAATAAGGCCTGAACAACATTGACTAGATGCTACAAACAATTTCAAAGTGAGATGTCCCCTACTGTATGACATTAGTAACAGAAGAATTTTTGGGGGCCTGTCGATAAGGCCTGTATAACATTGACTAGATGCTACAAACCATTTCAAAGTGAGATGTCTCCTACTGTATGACGATAGTAACTGATACATTTTTTGAGGGCCTGTCGATAAGACCTATATAACATTGACTAGGTGCTGCAAACAATTTCAAAGTGACATGTCCCCTACTGTATTACGTTAGTAGCAGAAGAATTTTTGGGGGTCTGTCGAGACCTTATAACATTGACTAGATGTTTGGAACAATTTCAAACTGAGATCTCCCCTTCTGTATTCAGTTAGTAACATAACATATTTTTTTTTAGCGTAGATGAGGCCTGTATAATCTAGAAGATTGTCCGTGGCGTTGGAAAACCCTCCTTCCAACAGTTGCTGCTGATAAGGTGCAGGTTTGCTAGAGAAATGTCAGATGTGTCGTTATATGAACTGATCATCAAAAGGGCCATGACGACTGCGGGAATAGGAACGTACAACAGTATCAATAACAGGGCGGCTATGGGAAGTACGACATCCAGGATCCACTCTACAACAATTACTCATTTACCAAACACCAATTACTAGAGGGTGTTTGATGCTCGTCAGAAGATAGGTGTAACAGATGGCGCGTCTCAGGCTATGTGCACACGCTGCTGTTTTTGCTGCGGATCCGCTGCGGTTTTGGCCGCTGCGGATCTGCAGCAGTTCTGCAGACAGTGTACAGTAGCATGTTATCCTATAGGAGTTACATTCTGCTGTGCACATGCTGTGGATTTTCAACTGCGGAAAAGCTGCGGTTTTGAATCCGCAGAAAGAATTGACATGTCAATTCTTTCTGCGGATTCTTCTGCGGTTTGCCACCTATTCCATTGTCCAGGTGGCAAACCGCAGGCCAATCTTCGGGTAAAATTGCAGGTCATTTTACCTGCGGTTTTACCTGCGGATCCGCAGATACAAATCTGTGTATGAGTCCGCAGCGTGCGCACATAGCCTTAAGCTACGTATAAAAGATGCCCGGAAGAAATTGGATGCCAAAGATGCACATAACCTAGAAGATAGGCTCAAAACAAAAAAAAAATAAACTAAATTAATTTTAATGTGCAACAGCTCTGCACACAGAACAATTTCAATGCCACTAAATGAAAAGGTTCGATATAGCAGGCTGGATCACGTTTATCAACATAAAAAAATAAATATTCTAATGTGCTTGAGGTCTTCAGACAGTTTCATATCAGCACCACAAAATGACAATGTGGGATTAGGCGGGCTGATTCACATTCAGCAACAGAAAATATTATATTTTTTTTAATACGCGTTAGGTCTGCAGACAGGTTTATATCACCGCCACAACATGACAATGTGGGATACGGCAGGCTGTATCACATTCAGAAACAGAAAAAATTATATATTTTTTAATGTGCCTTAGGTCTGCAGACAGTTTCATATCACCACAGCACTAAATAACAAGGTGGGATACAGCAGGCTTTTTCACATTTAGCTAGTGAAAAAATATTACTTAGAATGCTATAATGCTTGGAGTATAACAGAGGCAGTGCACAATACACCTGTAGGACGTGTGCCCTGCTGGCTTTGTGGACCTCAGTAACGGCCCCCCAAAAATGCTGGAAGGTAAATTTAACAGCCACACTGGACACTAGCTAGCTACACTATCTGACTGATATACAACCGCCTAACTAACTAGCTAAAATCTTGCGGCTAACAGTGTCAGCGTCAGAAGCAGGGACATGTGATTTCAGCAGTCAATGACACAAGCCTTTGTGTCAGGACATTCTGGGTGTTTCCTGCATCTTGATTGGCTAGCCGCAATGTGCACACTTAAAGTTAGGGGAAAAAAATGACTGTTTCCAAGAACACAGCGCCTCTGAGCTCTGCAAACCGCCTCCCCTCATCAAACACATGACAAATGCTCATGATACACTACCATTATCATTGCTAAAGTGCTGAAAATACTTTTGTGGCAACGCAAGTATTTTCCTGCACTTTTACAGAATCTTACCGATTTTTCCCGATTTTATAAAATTTTGCTCGTGTTTACGATCACAAATCCAAATGTGCCATATTCGTGCCGAATTTATGTTTGGTGATCGTTTTCCGAACAAATTCACTAGTAGTAATCTCACCCAGGGGGGTATGTTAACATGCTTTACGCAGGGCTCATCAAGTATGAATATGATGCTTTGCTTCCTGGCAATACGCAATTAGGTCAGATGTATGTTGCTCAGCTTCATCAGTACGGCGCTCACATCCAAATGGCTGAAAAGTGGGATCGGTGTCACTAATACTTACTTTAGCACGTGCAGTGCTCTGAGAAACACCTGGCTACATTGTCCATGAAAGCAGAACATCGCATTCACGTGCGAGAGCTGCTGAACCCTGATGGCCATGTTGCCTATGTGGGGGATGTAAATCACACTCCCTTGGGCGTGATTGCAAGATTCAAGACTACTAGTTTGGAGGAATCAATGTCCTGCCATATTAGTCCTGGCTAATTTGCATACTGGGAGCAAGATTAATAACTTAATTGTTTATATCTAAAAATAAATGTGTGGCACACAAAGGACATGCAGATTTAAATGCAATTTCTCATGTATTTTGTTTTTTTTGTAGAGATGGTTTTGGTGAAGTATTCATGTACTGATTACAATTCTGGTGCTATACTCATGTATTGGTGATTCTGGTGCTATATCTTCTCCGTGCTATAGCAGAGCTATAGCAAAAACTGCTGAGTCATATAGACAGCCTGTCTCAGCCTGCTTCTCTCCAACGACCACCAGAGGGAACCCTTGCACAACTGTGTTAAGATTATAAATGTTATGCAAAAATAGCAGACCAGTACATCTCAGTGTTAAAGAGACTTAACCCATCAGTTACCTGCAAAGAGCTGCAAGATTTCCAACAACTTAACTCTGAGAGAGAAAGTGTGGTGCCCCTGAGGGTTCAGTCGCCACAGAGGTACTGCACCTCCTCCTAAGGTGTGGTACCCCACCATCCAGGTAAGGTGGAGGCACCTGACCACACTCCAACACCTGCATCCCACACAACATAGTAGTGTAGCAAAGCACCCTTTGGTGGCTCCCTGCTTGGAACACGAAGCGTGCTGGGAGGCGGGTGGAGTTTAGTTTGCACCAAAAGAGTGGGAAGAGTTTAGGATTGGGGGAGTCTGACTAGGTCAGTCGGAGAGAGAAGATCCCCAGAGTGGGATGGATGAAGGAAGTGCTGCAGCTAACCTCAGTGACCTGGGTCCGCTGGCACAGGAAAGGAACATTGATAGAAAGCCCGACTCTCCATAAGAAGGAAAGGATTAGTACGGAACGTGAGGAGAAGAGAACTAAGGATTAGGGTTAGAGGACAACCCTTCCCAAGTTCTAAGCGCAAGGCCGGGGTCTGGTCCCCGAAGTTGTATGGATACTAATGGTCCTGCAGCAGATACCGGAGGAATAGAAGTTGTCACCACTTTATTCCAACACCAGACTTGGGGGCACAACAGCAACGTGAGTGAGCCAGGACTAGGTAGTAAGGAGTCCCCGAAGCAGGCTACAGCTGTCTGCCGTACAAGTAGAGTTCATAGGAACATCTGACAGGAGAAACTCCAGTGTAACTCAGTACTGTGAGTACTTCACAAAAGGCGCAATAAGGGAGACGTTCAGAAAAGGCACATGATGGCGGAGTGTTGGAAAGGAGGACTTCATCTTGCTTGGAGGTTGGCTGAGCTGCTAACCCAGAGGACACGGCACGGATGCGGGCTCTTGTGCCACAACAGACTGTGAGTAAAGCTTTGGAACTACATGCCCTGGTGTCCTCCACTTATTCCTGCGTCAACCTGCTCAGCACTGCTACATCCCCCCTGTGCCTGACACTGCACCATCTACGTTTCACTTCACCTACACTGCCCTGGGACTACAGCCCTGCCTGTGGAGGGCTATAACATCATTGCTGCACCACACCATCTGTCCCAGAGGATTTGTCTGCAGCGTTGGCTTAACATCATCATTGCCGAACACCACAGGTGGCGTCACAAATCAATTCATAAACTTTAATCCACATAAGCACACTGAACTTTCCCCCTTTTACAATGGGTGCCCAGGGCCACAGGCCGGGTCCCAGCTGCAGTGACATCTCCCTTTGAAGCCTATCGGGCCCGGTACCGAGTAACCCCCGCCAGCCCTGGGAGGGCGACCCAAAAGCATGGTGCACGATATAAAAGCCAAGACAGAGGCAAGAATCACGCTAATAGCCGAGATGTCATCTTATATTTCTGGCTCAGCCAAACAGTCAAACCGATCATCTAAGTCACGCTCTTCAAAATCCTCAACCCTCAGCGAACAGCTCTTAAAGCACATGCAGAAGCCGAGGCCACTAAAATACAAGCTGCCTTCACTCAAAAGGAAACTGAGATGAACATAGAGGCCCGCCATAGCCATGGCAACTTTAAAGGTCCTGGAACAAGTCTTCAGTGGGAGCCTAAGACATAGCTTCAGTTTAAGTGATTTTGATACTGAAGACCCTCTTAAGCGTACTAGAGACTATGTACAAAGCCAACACAGCACTACCCCTGCTCCTGCAAGCCTTCTTGATGGCACAGATGCTCCCCTGAGACAACAGGACACAGAATGTTTACCCGCACCCTGCACCCAAGGTCAGTACAATACGCTCCTAACCTTGCATCCTGATCCTCCTCTGTGCACCGAAATGTACCAGAAACCTGCACCTCCCCAAATCTTATACACAGAAACATACGTGCAGGCCAATATGCAGGCAAGTCACCACACTCCAGTCAGTCACACAATTCCAGTCCCATGTGTGGCAGAAACTAAGCTCATTAAGCCATTTAATGGACTGAACGCCTACGCTGCCCAATATGTACCTGCATTCCCAGGTCAAAGCACAGACTGTAGGAACAATGCTATCCAGCCAGCAATGGTCCTTCCAAAATTGGAGAATGCTGATATGACTGGCCTTGCAAGGTACATGATTCGGCGTGATCTAACTAAGACCGGTCTTACAGAGTTTGACGATAAACCTGAGAACTACAGGGGTTGGAAGTGTACCTTTAAAACCACAATCAGTGACCTCGGCATCACCGCGGCTGAAGAGCTAGACCTGCTAATCAGGTGGCTTGGGCCACAATCCACAGATCGGGTCAAGAGACTTAAATCCGTCCACATCAGTAATCCCATTGCGGGTCTCACCGCTGCTTGGAAAAGGCTAGAAAGAAGCTATGGCAGTAGAGTTGAGCGACTTTGGTCGGATCGGGTTTCGTGAAACCCGAATGAAACAAAATTTGTTTCAGATGAAACTGGTCCGACTAGGGCAAAAAAGTCGGAGTTTCGTCCGAAACCCGACCCCAATGCAAGTCAATGGGAAATAAAAGTCGTCATTGAGCGGATGACATTCATCCACTCAATGCCGACTTTTATTCCCCATTGACTTGCATTGGGGTCGGGTTTCGGACGAAACTCTGACTTTTTTTGCCCTAGTCAGACCAGTTTCATCTGAAACAAATTTTGTTTCTTTCGGGTTTCACGAAACCCAATCCGACCAAAGTCGCTCAACTCTATATGGCAGTCCAGAGGCCATAGAAAAGGCCCTGTTCAAGCGACTAGAGGATTTTCCAAAGGTATCTAGTAAGGACAGTACAAGGTTCCAAGAGCTCAGCGACCTCCTGTTAGAGCTTCAGCTGGCCAAAGCAGACCCGTATCTTCCTGGTCTCAGCTACCTAGACACTGCTCATGGGGTAACCCCAATAGTTTCCGAGCTGCCGTCCAATATCCAAAAAAGTGGGCCATGCTTGGATCAAAATACAAAAGGGAAAACCAAGTCTCCTTCCCTCCATTTTCCTACTTCTGCAAGTTCATCGAAAATATTGCAGAGTGTACGACCAATCCAAGTTTTTCCTATGGAGAACACAGCGACCCTGTTTCATCTCCTAAACACTGCAAAAAAAGGGGGGGAGACAAAAAGCGCAATAGGGTCTTATCCACGTTACAGAGGACAGTATATCTTGAAATATGCTCACCTGGTTAGGATGAGATAAGAGCGTGTAGGTAGCGGCTGCTGCAGATCCACAGGTCTTCAATGACCAGAAGAAATGATAAATCCAAAGGGAGTTCGTAGCTATATTCCGCGCTGCCGCTTTAGACAAATTCCAGGAGAATGCTGTATGATTGCAGTGGTTTTATTCTACGCGTTTCAGGGGTCTCATGCCCCCTTCATCAGGAAATACCACAGAGTACATACAGGTATCACAGACATAAATAGTTTTGAAAGGACGCTGGATTTAAAAAAAATGAGCGCCAACAAGTCAGATGATGCAGTGTCAAAGTTCAATGACACCACATGGTTAACAGTTCACCAAGGATATATTCCAAAAGTACCGTATATACTCGAGTATAAGCCGACCCGAGTATAAGCCGACCCCCCTAATTTTGCCACAAAAAACTGGGAAAACTTATTGACTCGAGTATAAGCCTAGGGTGGGAAATGCTCCATAGATTATTCCCCCATATGCTGCCCCCATAAGAAGCTCCATAGATTATTCCCCCATATACTGCCCCCATAAGAAGCTCCATAGATTGTTCCCCCATATGCTGCCCCCATTAGAAGCTCCATATTGTTCCCCCATATACTGCCCCCATTAGAAGCTCCATATTGTTCCCCCATATACTGCCCCCATAAGAAGCTCCATATTGTTCCCCCATATGCTGCCCCCATTAGAAGCTCCATATTGTACCCCCATATACTGCCCCCATTAGAAGCTCCATATTGTTCCCCCATATACTGCCCCCATTAAAAGCTCCTTAAGATTATTCCCCCATATGCTGCCGCTGCTGCAGCATGTAAAAATAAAAAAAATGACATACTCACCTCTCCGTCGCTGGGTGTCAGATTCTCACCTGTCCTGCGTCCATGGCTGCTCACCGCTATCTGCCACGTCATCAGTCAGTGACGTCCAGACTGCAGGGGGCGCGGCGCGCACTAATCACGTCACCGCGCCCTCTGCTGTCTCAAGTCACTGAGCGATGACAGACAGCAGCAAGCAGCGATGGACACAGGACAGGTGAGTATCGCTATACTTACCCGTCCTGACGCTGTGTCTTGAGCCCCCAGCTTCTCCGCGCTCTCTCTTCCTGCCTTCAGCGGTCACGTGGTGCCGCTCATTAAAACTCATGATATGCGCATATTCATGAGTTTTAATGAGCGGCACCACGTGACCGCTGAAGGCAGGAAGAGAGAGCACGGGGAGAAGCTGGGGGCTCAAGACACAGCGTCAGGACGGGTAAGTATCACCTGACACCCCCGCCCCCCTCCCCCTCTGACCCCCCGGTGTATATGACTCGAATATAAGCCAAGAGGGGGACTTTCAGCCCAAAAGAACGGGCTGAAAATCTCGGCTTATATTCGAGTATATACGGTATGTGTATTTTAAAAGTTTTCTTGATTAAATTTGCATTTCCAATAATAAAGTCAAATTTATGATTTTAACATGGAAAAAAAGAAAATCTGAAAGAAAAAAGAAGAAAAAGAACCAGACATCTGCTCAGGAGGACACGAACCTGCAAAAAAAAAGGGGGGGGTTATTCCTGTTCAGAGGTGGATGCCTTACAAGTGGACTACCGTATGGAAACAGCAAGCTACTTTTTCTCAAGGAAAGAATTGCAATCTTATATAAAAAAGGAGAAAAATAAAAGCATAATTTTAATTCTTTACCAATAAAAAATATAATATAATTTAAATTAAACTCTGAAAATAATACATGATTCTCCCTTCCCGGATGACTGTGAATTCACAAATGACTGGAATAATATTATAAATAATTGCATGTCAGAAATGTTAACTGCCCTCTTTAAAAAGAGGTCCCAGCTTTGCGATATAGCAACAATTAAGATCAAACAAATTCACAATGATCTGTTACCATTTATAGCGCATCCAGTATATAGAAAAATAAACTCAAATGTGACGACATTTATTATGCAGCTGGAAAGTGACACTATAATGAAGAAATCAAAAAAATTACAGAGGGATAGGGAAGATTATAAACGAAAAAACAACAACAAAAATAAAAACTTAAAGGACAATTGTTTAATTGCTTCTGCTAATAATGATTCTGTTTTACTACAGTCTATTAATAAGCAGATCTATACTGAATCTCTTACAGAAATAAAGAAATCAAATAGTGATTCGGGTGGATCTAGCCCACAACCCCTCCATGCCAAAACTCATATTACTAATCTGGATAATAATTCTGTTTCCAGTATCCCTCCAAATAATATGAGTACTCCAAAATCTTCCGGCAAAACTCTTAATAAGAGTTTTCTTAATCACTCCCAAACCCTGATTGAAGCAAGGGAACACCTTGAAAAGATTAAAATTCAGATTAACAAAAACAATGCTGATAAGGAAATGGAAAAAGTAAAAATGTCCTCTACCTTCAAAAATTCCTGTCCACCCACGAAAGGGGGCAATATTTCCCTGTCTGTGTCTTCTCCCCTCCCCATTTCACTACTGGATTTATCTATACATGACACTACACCAAGCATGCTTTTACCCTCTCAACCTTCCAATACCAATGAGCTTGATATTGTGAATATTCCCACAATCAGTGCTACTACTTCCTCACAAATTAGTAATAAATTTGACTTTATTATTGGAAATGCAAATTTAATCAAAAAAACTTTTAAAATACACATACTTTTGGAATATATCCTAGGTGAACTGTTAACCATGTGGTGTCATTGAACTTTGACACTGCATCATCTGACTTGTTGGCGCTCATTTTTTTTAAATCCAGCGTCCTTTCAAAACTATTTATGACTGTGATACCTGTATTTACTCTGTGGTATTTCCTGATGAAGGGGGCATGAGACCCCTGAAACGCGTAGAATAAAACCAATGCAATCATACAGCATTGGTTTTACTGAACACTTTGCTAAGGACTGCAAAATATCTATTAAGTGTTTGGAATGTGACAGTGAGGAGCATGTGCAAGCGCTCCATCCATCCCAATCTAACACTACACAGTTTACGCCTTCCCCCTCCACAAGGCAAGGCAGGGAGGATGCTGTTCAAACAGTGAGTTCTATCTCAATATCTTCTTCATGCACAGAAGTCTGCGGATAAGGCCTCTGGGACAAGTCATGTGCGAAGATATGCCTGGTGAATGTGTATCCCATGGGTCGACCAGAGAAAACCGCAAGGGTGTATGTTATCCTGGATGATCAAAGCAACCAGTCACTTTCTAGGTCAGAGCTCTTTGACATGTTTGATTTAAAGGGAAACTCTCACCCCTACACCCTAGGCACGTGCAGCGGTGTTACGGAGGTCTCTGGGAGAAAAGCCAATGGACTCATGGTGTCTTCTCTTGAGAACAATGTGGAGATACCCTTACCCACTCTGGTCGAATGCAACCAGATATCATCCAACAGAGAGGAAATTCCAACTCCAGAGGCTGCACTCCATCACCTTCATCTAAGGATTTTGGCAGGCAAGATACCAGCTCTCAACAACAGCGCAAACATCCTGATCCTGCTTGGCAGAGAAATTCTGCAATTACACAAGGTACGTCAGCAAATCAACGGGCCACACGACGCTCCTTTTGCTCAACGCTTAGACCTAGGCTGGGTTATCATAGGCAATGTCTGTATTGAAAAGATGAAGAGTCCCACAAGGATTTCCTCATTTAAGACTCGCGTCCTACCAAATGGTCGCAGCACTTACTTTCAACCATGCCCACATCATTACTGGGTGAAAGAGAAAATAAGCGACAACAAGTGGAAGTAAGAAACCTCTGATGACATGAACATATTCCTGTCCCGTAATGATGACTTCGGGTCAGCAGTGTTCAACTGTACAAGAGAAGACAACCAGCTAGCACCTGCAAGGGAGGACAAAGAATTTATAAAGATTATGGAAAAGGAATTCGCCCAAGATGATTCAAATAGCTGGGTAGCACCTTTACCTTTTCGTTCTCCAAGAACAAGGCTACCTGATAATCTGCAACAAGCAACGGCACGGTTTTCATCCCTAAAACGCACCTTAAAGAGAAGGCCAGAGATGGAGAAACATTTTGTCGACTTCATGCAGAATATCTTCGATAGAGGTCACGAGGAACCCGCACCCCCGCTAAAAGAAGGTGAAGAATGCTGGTATCTTCCATCCTTTGGTGTCTACCATCCTTGCAAACCCGACCAAATTAGAGTGGTGTTTGACTCCAGTGCTCAGTATGAAGGCATCTTCCTAAATAGCATGCTCCTCACTGGGCCTAATCTAATCAACAGCCTTATAGGAATACTGATTCGCTTCAGACAAGAATCTGTTGCAGTAATGGCCGACATTCAACAAGTGTTTCATTGCTTTATCGTGAGAGAAGACAGCAGAAACTACCCCAGTTTCATATGGCACAAAGACAACGACGTCCGCAACAAGGTCATAGACTACAGGATGAAGGTGCATATCTTCGGGAACAGCCCCTCGCCTGCAGTCGCCATCTATGGACTGAGACAGAACAGGAAGGTGGGAGAGAGTATGGGTCTGATGCTCGTCTATTTGTGGAAAGAGACTTCTACGTAGATGATGGGCTTAAGTCTCTTCCCACAAGTGAAGAGACTATCGAGCTGCTCTCTAGGACTCAAGAAATGCTGTCAACAGCAAACCTTAGACTCCACAAAATCATCTCCAACAGTGAAAAGGTAATGAAAGCATTTCCATCTGAGGATCACGCTGCTGGTGTAAGGGATCTTGTTCTGGGTTCTGACGTTCCTACCACGCAACGCAGCCTCGGTCTCCTTTGGGATATTAAGCAGGACACGTTCACTTTCCTGGTGTCAGCTTGTGATAAACCTTTCACTAAACGAGGAGTCCTATCTGTTGTGAACAGCATCTATGATCCTCTTGGGTTTATCGCACCCATCACCATTCAAGGCAAGATACTGTTGAGACAGTTGACCACCGAGAGTACGGATTGGGACACTCCGCTACCGTCTCAGAAACAACAAAGGTGGGAGGTGTGGAAGAAGTCTCTGAAGGTCTTAGAGCATTTCCAAGTCCCATGTTGTTATTCCCCAGGCACCATTTCAGCCACCATCAGAAGAGAAGTCCACATTTTCTCCTACAGAGGCTATAGCTGCCGTAGCCTACCTGAAGACTTTGGAAGAAGGTAGCAAGGTGCATTGTGGATTCATCCTCGGTAGGGAAAAACTAACCCCGAAACCTGCTCACTCTGTTCCAAGACTCGAACTTTGTGCCGCCATTCTGGCAGTGGAGTTAGCTTAAGTTATAAAGGACGAAATGGACACTGCTACTTATTCATTTACCTGTCTATGTCACCAATAGAGTAGAGCGTATCAGAAGCTCCTCTACCCCTGACCAGTGGTACTACGTCCCTACTGACATGAATCCAGCTGACCAAGGGACGAGACTCACCGCCGCGTCTAAACTCAATGACAACATATGGGTATCACCTCCAAGGCTCCTGTACAAGGATTCCAGTCCAAGGGACTCCAACAACATTTACGAGCTGGTGGAACCAGAATCTGACAAAGAGATCAGACCAATCATTTCTACTCACTACACTTCTTTGTCGCCAAAATTGAAACTGAGATCTCTCCGCTTTGAGCGCTTCTCAAGATGGTCAGCTGTCATGCGGGCCATAGCTTGTCTTATTCACATCACCCAGTCCTTTGTCGGTAACAAGACATCAGAGTGTTGTGGCTGGCATATGTGTAGAGGACACCCTACCGTTGCTGATATCAGACATGCCGAGCAATTCGTCATCCGATGTGCGCAACAAGAAGAATATGGTCACGAGATTGACAGAATCACAAGGGGTACTAGCCTGCCTAAGAACAGTTCTCTGTTTGAATTAGACCCAGTGATCGATCATCACGGATTGCTGAAGGAGGACATCACACGAAAGTCGTTGTTTATGGACACAGCTCACGGCAGGGAGCCTACTGCTACATATTTCTACAGCTGTGTTGGAACATTCTAACATTTGAACTTTCTCCAGTGGATTATTGGGTTGGAAGTGTTTGCACATTGCGGCTTCCCCAACCGGAAGATGGGTTTACATTTGGACTAGGTCTATTCCGCTGTTGAGGACTTCATGCCTCCAACTGAAGATTGGACCATGCTAATTGGACTACAACTGTTGTTGTTGTTATTACATGCATGCTTGTTTTCCCTTTGTCTTTCAGGTTTACAGTGACATGCCCAGAGGACATTATAAGAATTATGAAATCTAAAGATTTCAGACGGGGAATGTTATGTCTCATGAATGAGACATTTTACAGACTGTCCTGCACATTTTAAATGCTGTATTGCAGTCTCTCATATTGTTTATTGTTGCTATGTGTTCCTGTGTTTTGCATAGCTGAAATCCTCCCTTTCCATCAAGTTTGTCCCTTCTGTCTTCCTGTATCCCTCTTCTGGGTGTGATGTCACTTCCTTCTTCTTCCCCCTGTGTCTTAGTCTCCATCTTGGCTTCACTAGAGGCACATGTGCTTTCAGCTTGTCTGAAGAAAGTCATTTTTACCTGCTGCTGTTCGTATGCATTCAACAAGAATTCTTAAAGGAATCAAAGTCTCTTCTGGATTCTTCATAACATGTGTGCCGGCAGCTGAGTTAAGCTATCTGCGACCATCGCCAATTGTAAGTAAGGTGAAGAGATCCCGCTTATCACAGAGCCATATTTGCAACCACAGGCCCCGGGGACAGAATAGGGCCAGACATAGATCTCCCTGAGAATCTGCCTCCAGAGCGTATTTTAAATGAAAGGGGTCTTTATCAGTGTAAGGGCTCATACTCACTATTCTCGTGCGAGTATCTCGCATGAAAACCTGACACTGCCGCCAACACTCGGACCGGAGTGTGCGGCTACATGTATTTCTATGCAGCCGCGCGCTCCGGTTCGAGTGCCGGCGGCAGTGCCAGGTTTTCAAGCGAGAGACTCGCACGAGAATCGTGCGAGTCTCTCGCATGTGAGTATGAGCGCTAATTCTGATGAGCAAATTTGTACCTTTTGTATCTGCTTTTTTTCTGAGCTCCTTTCTGCTGATTTATGACCACAAAGTGCAGGTTAACTTTTGATATAATCATAAGGGATGGCATAATGCAGATGGGCATGCAAGAAAGAATGATGAGTAAATAAATGAATATGAATAAATAGAAGATGCAATAATCAAAGGTGAAAGATACAAGTAATAATAATAAGGTACTATATATATATATATACATATACATACACACACATATATATACACATATATATATATGTACACAGTTGTATGAAAGCGCTTGCCTCCTTCCTGATTACCTATTCTTTTGCATGTTTGTCACACTTAAATGTTTCAGATCACCAAATACATTTAAATATTAGACAAAGATAGCACGAGTAAGCACAAAATGCAGTTTTTAAATGAAGATCTTTATTATTAATGGAAAAAGAAATTCAAACCATCAGGGCCCTGTGTGAAAAGGTGATTAAAACATAAATTAACCACATCTTTGGAAAGCAGAGTTCAAATTCCCTAGCCACACACGGGCCTGATTACTGTAGCACCTGTTTTCAATCAAGAAATCACTTAAATAGGACCTGCCTGACAATGTGAAGTAGACTAAAAGATCTTCAAAAGCTAGACATCATGCTGCAAACCAAAGAAATTCTGGAACAAATAACAAACAAAGTAATTGAGATCTATAAGTCTAGAAAAGGTTATAAAGCTATTTCTCAAGGTTTAGGACACCAACCACAGTGAGAGCCATTATCCACAAATGGTGAAAGCATGGAACAGTGGTGAACATTCCCAGGAGTAGCTGGCCGAACAAAATTACCCCAAGAGTGCTGCAACGACTCAACCAGGAGGTCACAAAAGACCCCACAACATTCAAAGATCTGCAGGCCTCACTTGCCTCAGTTAAGGTCAGTGTTCGTAACTCCACCATAAAAAAGACTAGTCCAAAATGGTCTGCATGGCAGAGTTACAAGATAAAAACCACTGCTGAGCAATAAGAACTTAAATAAATAGGCATCTCAATTTTGCCAGAAAACATCTTGATGATCCCCAAGACTTTTGGGAGAATACTCTGTGGACTGACAAGACAAAAGTTTAATTTTTTGGAAGGCATATGTCCCATTACATCTGACGTAGAAATACAAAGCATTTCAGAAAAGGAACATCATGATTCATGACAACAGTAAAATATGGTGGTAGTGTGATGGTCTGGGGTTGTTTTTCTGCTTCAGGACCTGGAAGACTTGCTGTGGTAAATGCGTTATTAATTCTGCTGTCTGCCAAAAAATCCCAAAGGAGAATGTCCGGCCATCTGTTCATGACCTCAAGCTGAAGCACACTCGGATTATGCAGCAGGACAATGATCCAAAACACACCAGCAAGTCCACCTCTAAATGGCTTAAAAAAAAACAAAATTAAGACTTTGGAGTGGCCTAGTTAAAGTCTCAACCTTAATCCGATTGAGATGCTGTGGCATGACCTTAAAATTCGGTTCCTGCTTGGAAACTCTCCAATGTGGCTGAATTACAACAATTCTGCAAAGATGGGTGGGATAAAATTCTTCCAGAGCGTTGTAAAAGACTCATAGCCAGTTATCGCAAATGCTTGATTGCAGTTGTTGCTTCTAATGGAGGCCCCCAACCAGTTATTAGGTTTAGGTTGTAATTACTTTTTCACACTTGGCCCAGTAGGGTTGGATTTCTTTTTCCTTTAATAATAAAGATCTTCATTTAAAAACTGAATTTTGCGTTTACTTGTGTTATCTTTGTCTAACATTTAAATTTGTTTAGTCCTCTGAAACGTTTGTGTGACAAACATGCAAAAAAATAGGAAATAAGGAAGTGGGCACACACTTTATCACAAAGCTGAGAAAAGCACCCAAAATATAATTTCATTTAAATCGATGCCCTTTCATACGGTGTGCTTCATCAGGGCTAAAAGAGGCTAAGGAAGGCAAATGGTAGTACATTTTTAATTAAACAAAACTTAACAAAATTTTTTTTAGCCAAAAATATTGGCAGTTGAGTATAAAACAATGACCCCAAAGGTTTCCATATGATTTAAATCTATATTTAAATTTACAACAAATGGAAATGCCTAGTCATTATTGTGTTTTGGCTAGTGAAGCCCTTTTAGGCCGGGATCACACATGCTAGAAACTTGGACGAGTCTCGCATCTTAATACCCGGCACTGCCGCTGGCACTCGGGAGCGAAGCGTTCAGCTGCATGTATTTCTATGCAGCCGCATGTTCCGCTCCCGAGTGCCGGCGGCAGTGCCGGGTATTAAGATGCGAGACTCATCCGAGTTTCTCGCATGTGTGATCCCAGCCTTAGAATCAGATCCAGAAGCTGTTTTTTACGAGATTGGCAGAAACAGCAGACTACGGCTCAAACTAGTGATCTCCAGGTCCCTAATAAAGAGTCACCAAAGATACATTTATCACTTATCCTGTGGATCAAAGTCTGGTTCATCCAGACCAGCGTTATTCAAACCAGTCTTGATGAGGGGCTGTGGTGGAATCAGAGGTTCCTGACTGATTAAGTGGAGTCACAGACTGGAGAGCAATTTGTGTTTAAAGGTACGCCACATTTGGTCATAAATTATACAGACAGGCATTGCCATGTCCCATCCTGCCCCAGATTCAGCTATTTTGGTGGAGCTGCGTGAAATTAGCAAAAGTCGCTAAATTTTTGCGCAGCCTCCCATTGTACAAACTTTGCAGCCTTTCAAAGTGCTTTACGCCAGATTTTGGGGCCAAAGAATAAATGAATAGAAATATATTTTTACATTAAGGAAAGATAGTCTGTCATCATCACAGTACATGTACTTTATGTTCACACTGCTTCATTTTCCCAAGGTCAAAAAACATCCATTTTCAAGCAGTAAACACTTCAAGAATCACTCCATTTTTCTAAAGCATATTTTTTAAGCATTTTTTTTGCAATTTTATAAGTGCTTTTTTGACTTTTTTCACCAGTGCTTCCTGAGCAACTTCATATTGAATTTTTCCTGTCTTTTTTTTAATCCATTAAACAATAAAAACAATACCGAGTTTTTGAAGCAAAGCTGCTGACAAAGACCTAAAAAAGACTTTGGGACTGATTCATCAGGACACATGCCATTTAACGCATTCAAATTTATATTCTGTTATCTTCTGAGTGGAGTGTGCCTCCGTGAGCAGATTCAGTAATTCTACTCCAGTCAGGGACTGGAGTAGCTTTTCTGCTGAATAAAATGCCTGAGCTTTTTATTAATTAGATGGGTGGGTGTTGTTGCTCTCCAACAGCTTTGCTGATTTCGACGGAGGTAATTGAAACTGGCATGCAACTCTCAAAGCTTTTAAGTTAGTTTTCTGCTGTAAAATCTTTGATGAATCGACCCCATTGACTTCTTTTATAAAATAAAAAGTGTCTGTGAGCAGGTTGGTGGATGCAGTAACGGACAACAAGCAGAGCAAGGGTTATCGTTGGTTTTACTTAAACAGGGGAATATTCCATGCAGGGAGTGGCAAAGAGAGGCAGGGATATTACAAGTGATATTAGTACAGTATGGGGGCAGGGTGAAGTAACAATCGCAATAGGTAAAGCAACAGTTCATGAAGTGTTAACATATCAGTCCGAAGGCTTCCTGACTGCAGAGTCTTAGGCTGTGTTCACACACAGCGGTTTTTTTTTTGCGTTTTTCCGTGGATTTACCAAAAAATCAGCTCAAAAAATTCTTAAAAGAAGCTTCCCATTCATTTTATTGCATTTTGCACTTTTTGTGCATATTGATGTGTTTTTTTCCGCGAAAAAAAACGCTTTGCGGTAAAAAAAGCAGCATGCTCATTAATTTCGCGGAAAATTCTGCATTTCTAACTATTTTCTATGTGTTTGGGGACGCGCGGAAAAAATCGCGGCAAAAATGCGCGGGAAAAAACGTGCGTTTTCAGGGAAGGAGTCCGTTTTTTATGCAGAAATTTTCTGCATACGTGTGCACATAGCCTTAGGTTCCAACGGTTGCGCTTATGCAACTGGCGCGTGATGCAGGGCATTACTACCCTGACTGACGTATGGGGCGTGGTGGGCAGAGGGGCCCGTATCGGGCCCCATCTCATCGCTCACCGGGTCCCTACCGGCAGGTAAACCGGGCCCTTAGCGGCGCTGCGGCCACTGAACGCTATTGACATGTGGGCCTGTCGGCCCGCACGTCAAAAGTTAACAGCTGCAAGCCAATCAGAGGCTGGCAGCTGACGTCAGCAGCAGCGCGCACGTCACGGTCATCTGATGTCACTGTCAGTCGCCGGCGAGTGCACGCTTCAGCAGCGTGGAGGGAGCGCGAGCGTCACCATTGGAGCGCAGCCAGGTTAGAACTTTTTTTTTCTTTAAATAAAAGCGGAGGGCAGAATGCTGGACATGATGGGGGCATAATGCAGGACACGATGGGGGCAGAATGCTGGACACAATAGGGGCAGTATGCTGGACACGATGGGGGCAAAATGCTGGACGTGATGGGAGCAGAATGCTGGACACGATGGGGGCAGAATGCAGACATGATGGGGCAGAATGCTGGACATGATGGGGACAGAATGCAGACATGATCTGGGCATAATGTAAGACATGGGGGCAGAATGCTGGACATGATAGGGGCAGAATGCGAGACATGATGGGGCAGAATGCAGGAGATGATGGGGCAGAATGCGAGACATGGGGGCAGAATGTGACAGTGAGACACAGGAGGGGGCAGAATGGACATGGGGCAGTGTTATGAATGGGTCACCAAGGAGGAGAGCGAGCCCAAGCTAAGCCACAGAAAACCAGAGAGGTTGGTAACTAAGCGTATTTCAGACCACTGATCCTATCCACACAACTAGCAGTAGCCGTGGAGCGTACCTACGATGATCCTAGACGCCTCGGCACAGCCGGCGAGCTAACTAAGCCTAAAGCAAGAAAGGGGAAATCTAAACTGCTCCAGAGCAGACCCCAAAGGAATAGATAGCCCCCAAACATATATTGTCGATGAGACAAGGTGAAAACACAAACGCAGGCAGGAAAATAGACTGAGAAAATGATGAGGCCCACACTGACTAGACAGGACAGGAAAGGAAAGACGCTGTCTGCAATCACGCAAAAACACGTCTGATGTAAAAAACACTGAAGTTGCACGACTTCGCCCGCTATATCAGCACTCTGGTATATTCTGAAAGCAGAGCAAAAAGAGGCCAATCTAATAAGGGACAAAAACAAACTGGCACAAGCAGTAACATATGGATGGTGATTCAGCACAGCCCCAGCCTTAGCTGGCTGACCCACACAAAACTGAGATAGACAAAAACCAGATCAAAAGCAAACAGAATAGCAAATGAACACTTAGCTGAACATGCAGGGACTGAGCTGGAAACGTCAGACCTCAGGAGGCAGAAGAGAATCACCAGCAGGGATAGAGGGAGTCGGCTGTCTTAAATCCCAATCTGAAACCCCAGATCTCCAATCGTCATCCTCATTATCAGGTGGCAAGCCTCTGTTAATTAGATCAGCTCCATTACCTCCAGTAACCACCAGAGGGAGCCCAGAAAGAGAACTCGCAACCCCTCTGTCAATCTGACCAGCTCCACTACCTTCAGTAATAACCAGAGGGAGGCCAGAAAGCGAATTCACAACAGTACCCCCATTGAGGAGGGGTCACCGAACCCTCATCCACGCCACCAGGCCAATCAGGATGGGCCTGGTGAAAAGCATGAACCAATCTTTCGGCATGAATGCCAGAAGCAGAGACCCAAGAATTATCCTCCTGACCATAACCCTTCCATTTGATCAAGTACTGGAGTCTCCATCTAGCCAATCGAGAATAGAATATTTTCTCTACCTCATATTCCAAATTGCCTTTAACCAATACAGGGTCAGGAGGCGCCGCCATAGGAACTACTGGCTCCACAAACCTCTTCAGCAAAGATTTATGAAACACGTTAAGGATCTTAAACGTAACTGGAAGAGCCAATCGGAAAGAAACGGGATTAAGGATCTCAAAAATCTTATAAGGTCCAATGAATCTTGGCTTGAATTTTGGAGTTGCAACCTTCATAGGAATATTCTTTGAAGACAACCAAACCATATCACACACTTTAAACCGGGGACCAATGGTCCTATGCCGGTTGGAAAACTGTTGGGATTTTTCCTGAGGGACAACTTATCCACCACTTGGTCCCAAATCTGCTGCATTCTCTCTACCCCAGTGTCCACACTTGGGCAGGTCGAAAATTCCACCTGCCCTGAAGAAAATTGAGGATGAAACCCAAAGTTACAGAAAAAGGGCGACATCAAAGTGGCAGAACTAGCTCTATTGTTTAGCGCGAATTCGGCCAAGGGCAAAAATGAGACCCAGTCATCCTGATCAGCAGATATGAAACATCTCAAATAGAACTCCAAAGTCTGGTTTGTTCTCTCAGTCTGCCCATTGGTCTGAGGATGAAATGCAGAGGAGAAAAAAACTGAACTCCTCTGTCCAAACAAATCTGGAAACAAACTGAACTCCTCTGTCTGACACAATGTTCTCAGGAATCCCGTGCAACCGAACCACCTGTTATAAAAACAAGGACACCAACTCAGAAGAAGATGGCAACTTTGGGAGAGGTACAAGATGGACCATCTTAGAAAATCTATCACAAATCACCCAGATAACAGTCGTTCTCTGAGATACAGGAAGATTGGAAATAAAATCCATTGAGATATGGGTCCATGGCCTCCTGGGCACAGGCAGGGGCATCAACAACCCACTAGAACGAGAACAGGGCTTGGACCGAGAACAAGTCCCACAGGACTGCACAAAATTCCTGACATCACGAGATAAGGCAGGCCACCAAAATGACCGACTCACCAAATCTCTAGTACCAAAAATGCCTGGATGACCAGCCAACGCGGAGCAATGAATTTCAGACATTACTCTCTTCCTCCACTGGTCAGGGACATACAATTTTCCCATAGGGCAATGTTCAGGTTTGTCCTCCTGAAATTCCTCCAGGGCATGTTTCAAATTGGGTGAGAGGGTGGAAAGAATTACACCCTCATTTAGAATGGTAGTAGGCTCGGTCACATCAAGAGAATCCGCAAAGAATCTCCTAGAAAGGGCATCCACCTTAACATTCTTAGTGCCCGGAAGAAAAGAGACCACAAAATTAAAATGCGTGAAAAACAAGGCCCACCTAGCCTGTCTAGGATTCAAAATAAATCAAATTCTTGTGGTCGGTAAGGACCACAACTTGATGTCTAGCTCCCTCCAACCAATGTCTTCACTCTTCAAATGCCCATTTCATGGCCAACAATTCCCGATTCCCCATGTCATAGTTACATTCAGATGGGGAGAATTTTCAAGAAAAGAAGGCACAGGGATTCATCTTAGAAGTCACAGGATCTTTTTGGGACAAAACGGCTCCTGCACCAATCTCAGAAGCATCTACCTCCACCTGAAATGGGAGTGAGACATCAGGTTGCCGTAGAACCGGAGCAGAAGTGAATCTCCGCTTAAGCTCCTGAAATGCCGAGACTGCCTCTGGAGACCAATTCACCACATCAGCACCCTTTTTGGTCAGATCAGTCAGTGGTTTAACAATACCAGAAAAATTACTTATAAATTTACGGTAGAAATTAGCAAAACCCAAAAACTTCTGAAGAGCCTTCAAAGAAGTGGGCTGAACTCAATCATATATGGCCTGTATCTTGGCTGGGTCCATTTCAATAGCAGACGGGGACAAAATGAATCCCAAAAATGAAATCCTCTGTACACCAAAGAGGCACTTCGATCCCTTAACATACAGGGAATTTTCCCTCAAAATCCGGAACTCAGTCCGGACATGTTCCACATGAGAATCCCAATCACTGGAAAAAATCAAAATATCATCCAGATAAATGATCAAAAACTTATCCACAAAGTCCCGGAAAATATCGTTCATAAAAGATTGGAAGACAGAAGGGGCATTAGTGAGCCCAAAAGGCATCACCAGGTACTCAAAATGTCCGTCCGGGTATTAAACGCTGTCTTCCATTCATCCCCGTGCTTGATGCGAATAAGATTATACGCCCCCTGAGGTCATGTTGGTAAACCAACAGGCACTTTTAACTCTAGAACATAAATCAGAAATCAGGGGTAACGGATACTGATATTTAACAGTGATTTTGTTAAGGGAACGATAGTCAATACATGGGCTTAATGAACCATCTTTCTTGGCCACAAAAAAAACCCAGCACCTAAAGGTGAAGAGGATGGTCTAATATGACCCGTCTCCGACGACTCCTTGATATAAGATCGCATAGCATCATGTTCGGGTACCGATAAGTTGAAAAGCCGACCCTTGGGAAATTTACACCCGGGCATTAACTCAATTGCACAGTCAAAACTCCTATGAGGAGGCAAAGACGCAGACTTACTCTCACTAAATACATCAGAGAAATCAGCCAAATAGTCAGGAATATCATGAGACTGGGGAGAGGTGGAGAAAACAGGAGTGTCACTAAGAACACATTGACAACCCCAACTCACCACAGGCACAGATTTCCAATCCAAAACAGCATTATGAGTCTGCAACCAAGGAAAACCCAGAGCAATAGTATCATGCAAATTGTGCAACATCAAAAATTTACAATTTTCTTGGTGGTCTGGGGCGACCCGCATTATCACCTGGGTCCAAAACTGGGGTTTATTCTCCGCCAAAGGAGTAGCATCAATACCCCTCAAATGGATAGGAGTCCGCAGGGGTATCATAGGAAAACCACAACGTTTAGCAAAGTCTAAATCCATCAGATTCAAAGCTGCTCCTGAATCTACAAAAGCCTTAGCGGAAAAGGTAGACAAGGAGCAGATCAGGGTAATTGATCCCAGTGCAGGTTTTTGAGCTGCACACCTGGGGCTAATGTCTGGAGCTCGGTGCTGGTTTTGACCTGCACACCTGGCGTTAATGATTGTGGCCTCTTTCTGGTTCTGGGAAGCTTCAATCCCTGCCAGTTATACTTTTGCCTTTGGCCTAGTGTGCTGACCCCTGTGTGCCTGTTTGTTGTTATAGCTTGTTTATGTGGTTCTGACCCGGTTCTATTTCCCGTTGTGAGTTTGCCTGTTGATTTTGTACTGCGTTATTATCTCTGTGTATGACTCATTGCCTGTGACCTGACTACTCTTTGCTCGCCCCTCTTGTACCTTTGCAGCTATCTCTGTGTGTGACTCATTGGCTACATCTCGACTATTCTCCCTGTCTATGCCCCCTGGTAACTTTGTCTTGCAGTTACCCTGCTAGGAGTTATCTTGCAGCTTCTAGCTCTGTGGAGTTTAGGCCACGACCCTAACAGACACGTGCTTCAGGTCCTGCGGCTCTGAAGTACACATCTACTCAGCTGCTGCCCACTCCACAGGTATCTTTGAGCACTGTTCGCTTTACTCAAGACACGCGCACTGGCTCAGTGAGCAAGTTCAGTGCAGTGTTCCTGACATTATAACTGGCCTACAATTTTTTTTTTTCTCCCCTCAGTGACTCAGTCACTGCAGAAGCTTAGTTTGGAACACCAAACTCTGGCCCAGTCCCAACGGTGGGTGGAGGACTCAGTTCAGGGGGTGCTTTCCGCAGGCTTCCAGCAGGTGGGGAATAGAGATGTCATTTTAGTCCCACCCGAATCCCCGGTTAAATTGCCAGATACATTTTCTGGTAAAAAGGATGATTTCATGGCATTTAAGGAGGGCTGTAAGCTCTTTTTCTCTTTGAGACCCCGGCTCCTCTGGGGATGAGAAACAGAGGGTGGGGGTGGTGATGTCTCTGCTTAGGGGTCCCCACAAGCCTGGGCATTTTTGCTTTCCTCTTCTGCCCCTGAGAAAATGTCTGTGGATGCGTTTTTTGAAGCCTTAGGGCTTATTTATGATGAGCCTGATAGAGTGCGGTTGGCTGAGGACAAGGTGATGAGTGTCTGTCAGGGGGAGCACTCGGCCGAATGGTTCTGTACTGAATTCAGACGATGGGCAGTCGAGATTTCCTGGAGTGATGCCGCCCTTTGGGGGCTGTTCCACAGAGGCCTGTGTGAACGTCTTAAGGATGCTTTGGCACTTCATCCTCCGCCTGACTCCCTGGAGGATGCCATGATCCAAGTGGTTTGCATGGATCGCAGGCTGTGGGCTAGAGGCATTATGCAATGGGAAACACCATTATTCTTCAGTGGAGAAGAGACCCGGACTCTTCCTATGGCTATGGAGGTGAGCGCTGTCACCTGTGAGGGAAAGGAAAGAAGACGCCGCCAGGAAAAGCAGTTGTGCTTCTATTGTGGAAAATCTGGACATTGGAAGATGGACTGCCCCTCCTGTCCGTCATCCTCCAAGATGGCGGGAAACGACTAGGTCTGGGTAGTAGTCGAGGAGGCTACCTAGACCTTCAGGTATAATTTTTCTCATGTGCAAAAATGGTGCTGCAGGTGGAACTGGAACTTGGTTATGGTCCTGTTCAGACTACTGCTTTTATTGACTGCGGTTCTGCTGTGAAGCTGATTGATCCCAAGGTTGTGACTCTTAATAAGATAGGGACAGTCAGGCTTCACGATCCTGTTAAACTTGTGGCAATTGACTCGTCTCCTCTTACCCAAGACAGTATCCGTTGCAGGTCTGAACTTTTTTCTCTAAAAGTGGGTTCCACTCATGTGGAAAAACTAAGTTGTCTTGTGCTAGATAACTTGCCTGCAGGACTGGTACTGGGGATGCCTTGGCTTCAACGCCATAATCCTACCATTGATTGGGTTACAAGGGAAATCACTCAATGGGGATGCAATAATAAATGTGGTAACCTGGGACATCTTGTTAACGCTGTTAAATCCGTGTCTGTGTCGTCTGTCGGTCTGGAAGGTATTCTGGAGTACCTGAAGGATTTCGAAGACGTTTTTTCCGAAAGTGAGGCTGAGGCGCTGCAACCACATAGACCCTACGATTGTGCCATTGATTTAGTACCCGGAGCCAAGTTACCTAAGGCTCGATTGTTCAATTTGTCTGGGCCTGAGCGCCAAGCCATGAAGGAGTACATAGCTGAGGGCCTCCGCAAAGGTCATATCAGGCCTTCTGTGTCACCTGTGGCAGCAGGGTTCTTCTTTGTGAAGAAAAAAGATGGTGGCTTGCGGCCGGGCCTCAACTTTCGGGAACTGAACAAGATAATGGTTAGGAACTCTTACCCGCTTCCCCTCATCCCAGACTTATGTAACCAGTTAGCTGGGGCCCAATGGTTCTCCAAGTTAGATCTGCGGGGGGCCTACAATCTGATAAGGATTCGGGAAGGGGACGAGTGGAAAACGTCATTCCTCACATCAGAAGGACTCTTTGAGAACCTGGTAATGCCGTTTGGGTTAACTAATGCACCCGCTATTTTCCCAAATTTCCTCAATGTTGTGTTTTCTGATCTGATAGGCCGTTTTGTTATTACTTATTTGGATGACATTTTGGTGTATTCCCCGGACAGTCAATCTCACTTGCAACATCTAAAGACAGTTCTCCAGAGACTCAGGGAGAACCAATTGTTCGCTAAATTGGAAAAATGTTCATTTTTTGTACAGGAGCTGTCTTTTTTGGGGTTGATTGTGTCCTGTGAGGGGTTTCGTATGGATCCTAAGAAGGTGCTGGCGATCGCTGACTGGGTTCAGCCTCGAGATCTCTAGGGGTCCCAGCGCTTCTTAGGATTTGCGAACTATTACCGGAGATTCATTAAAGGTTTCTCACAAGTGGTTAAACCACTCACGGATCTTACCCAGAAGGGCGCTTATGTAAAAAATTGGTCTGTACTCGCTAAGGAATTCTTCTCAGCGATTAAGAAATGTTTCATGTCTGCCCCGATGTTGGTACAACCTGACCCGTCCAAACCATTCATTGTGGAGGTGGATGCTTCTGAAGTGGGGGTGGGGGCTGTGCTGTCCCAGGGTCCGGCCACCCTTACCAATCTCAAACCCTGTGCCTTCTTCTCCAAGAAGTTCTCTTCAGCTGAGAAAAACTATGATGTAGGCAATAGGGAAATTCTTGCGATCTAGCTGGCGTTTGCGGAATGGAGGCACTTTTTGGAAGGGGCGGCTCACCCTATCACGGTTGTCACGGATCACAAAAATTTGGCATACCTTGAATCTGCTAAGAGGCTTACTCCTAGACAAGCCCGTTGGTCACTTTTTTTTTCACGATTTCAGCTCTCCATTACTTTTTGACCGGGGTCCAAAAATGTTAAAGCAGATGCCCTGTCCAGAAGTTTTGATCCAGTGTCTCCCCCTGAGCCGCCGTCCTCCATTCTTCCCCCAGGGGTTGTAGTGGTGGGGGTCTCAACTGAGTTGGAACAAGAAATTCTAAGGGTTCAGGCCCTAGCTCCGGCAACCAGGCCAGGGGATAATCTGTTTGTTCCAGATTCATTGCGGCCTAGACTTCTGCAGGAGTTTCATGAGTCTAGGCTGAGTGCTCATCCAGGTATCATGGCCACTAGAGAGGCAGTAGCCAGGGGTTTTTGGTGGCCTTCACTAAGGTCCGATGTCAAGGAATTTGTTTCTGCTTGTGGCATGTGTGCCCGTTCCAAAAGCTCACATAACCGACCGGCTGGGGAAGTCATACCTTTACCGGTTCCTGATAGGCCATGGACTCATCTTTCCATGGATTTTATTACCGGCCTTCCACCTTCCAGGGGCAATACCGTGATCTGGGTGGTGGTGGATAGGTTTTCTAAACAGGCCCATTTCATTCCCTTGGCAGCATTACTTTCAGCAGAAACATTGTCAAGGTTGTTTGTGCAGCATGTGGTCCGATTGCATGGGGTACCCCTGAATGTTGTGTCTGACAGAGGTGTGCAGTTTGTGGCCAAATTTTGGAGGACGTTCTGTATGAAATTGGGCATCTCACTCTCCTTCTCGTCGGCATATCACCCAGAGAGTAATGATCAGACAGAATGAACCAATCAATCCCTGGAACAAATTCTCAGGTGTCTGACCTCCGCCAGACAGGAGGATTGGTGTGATGCGTTACCGTTGGCTGAATTCGCTTTTAACAACCGGGTGAGTCAGTCCACCAACATGTCCCCATTCCTGATTAACTATGGGTTTAATCTGCATTTTGGGGAGTTTTTTTGGGTGGATTCCGGTTGTCCAGGGGCAGAGGGGTCCGTTCAACGGTTAAAAAACCTCTGGGCTGAAGTCCGGTGTAATATCTCTCGGGCCCAGGGGAGATACAAATATTTTGCTGACAAAAAGAGAGCCTCGGGAGACATGTTTCAGTGGGAGAGAAGGTTTGGCTCTCCACACGTAACATCAACTTAAAGGTATCATCAGCTAAGTTGGGACCAGAGTTCATTGGTCCGTACGAGATTATGGAGATAGTCAACCCAGTGGCATATAGGTTGCGTCTCCCCGCCTCCTTAAAAATATCCAATGTGTTCCATAAATCTCTGTCGAAGCCCGCAGGATCTGTCAAAGAGAACACTGAGTCTGTTGTTCCTCCAGTGCTGGTGGAGCGTCAATTGGAGTATGAGGTCGGACATATTGTGGACTCTCGGCGGGTGCGCCGCTCTTTGCAGTACCTGGTCCACTGGAAGGGATATGGACCAGAGGAGCGCTCATGGGTCCCTGCTCGCTCGATACATGCAGATCGCCTGGTTCGGGCTTTCCATGCCAAGTACCCGGGGAAGCCTGTGGGTCCAGAGGCCCCCCGTTGAAAGGGGGGTACTGTCATGATCCATGTAGTGCTGGACATGTGTTTATTTGACCACAACATTTTATTGGGTCCTGGTGTCTCAATTTAGTGTGATTGATTAACGAGAAGAGAGAGCCAAAAAAAAAAAAAAAAAACAACTTAGCCTTAACCTCCTATATATTCAGACATAGCTAGGGGGAGCATTTATGCAGGGGTGGCATTTATGCACATGTAATCGAAGTACATGTATCAAAGTACTTCTGGCAGTTATAACATGGCAGTTAGACAAGGCAGGAGACAGGTAAGACATTTATATACATCTACTCTCTGTACATTAGGAGTACAACAAATATATACCATATGCATTTGTGTAATTTATATCCTGGCCGCTGCATTCACACACATCCACCGCCCTGGCATTAACTCTCCACACTCCATCCATATTGGCCCCTCGCTCCTTTCCTCTCCTATGTATAGCACTCATGCTCTTTTCACATTGTTAAATTGCACAGATCCAGCCAGTCCCACCATTCAACACCAGAGACGCTCTCACAAATCACTTAACCATCTGCTCACTCTTTCTATCCTCCTTCTCCTAGTTGCAGGAGACATTGCTCCCAACCCTGGTCCCCCATGTTATAGAAAGTCAAACCCCCCCACTGCTACACTCAGAAACCCCTCTAATCTTATTAATATTCCCTGCATGCCATCTGTCTCTCTTAATTGTGCACTTTGGAATTCTCGCTCAGTGTGTAACAAACTCTCCTTCATTCATGACTTCTTCCTTTCTAATTCTCTTAACCTTCTGGCTCTTACTGAAACCTGGATCCAGCAGTCAGATACTACCGCTGCTGCTGCTCTTTCATACGGGGGGCTACACTTCTCTCATACCCCAAGATCAGACAATAGAGCTGGTGGAGGCGTTGGTCTGCTCCTATCACCAAAATGTACCTTTCAGGTTATCCCTCAACTACCCTCACTTGTCTTCCCTTCTTTTGAGGTCCATGCCGTCAGACTCTACACCCCCTTCTCCATGCGAGTGGCGGTGGTATATCGTACTCCCGGCCCCTCCCATCAGTTCCTGGATCATTTTGCCACTTGGCTTCCACATTTTCTCTCCTGTGACATCCCTACCCTCCTCATGGGAGATTTCAACATCCCCATTGCTCTTCCCCTCTCCCCATCTGCTACTCACCTTTTATCTCTAACCTCCTCATTTGGCCTTTCGCAGCTTACTAATTCTCCAACGCATGAAGACGGAAACTCCCTCGACTTGGTCTTCTCTCGGCTTTGTGCAGTGGATGATTTTGCAAACTCCCCTCTCCCGCTCTCTGACCACAATCTTCTTTCATTCTCTATAAAGAACTGCCAGGCTGCTCAGGTCACCCCCACTGTCCAGACTTATAGAAACACACAGGCCATTAACACCCAGAAACTTCTGAAGAACTTGCAGTCTTCATTGGCCCCTATCTCCTCCCTCTCATGTCCTGATTCTGCATTGAAGCATTACAATGAAACACTTCAAACTGCCCTGGATGAATTTGCACCCCCTATAAATAGAACACCACAACGCAGACGGCGACAACCCTGGCACACGGTGCAAACACGTTTCCTGCAGCGGTGCTCCAGGTGCGCCGAACGTCTGTGGAGAAAATCCAATCTACACGAAGATTTCATCCATTTTAAGTTTATGCTTAGAACATACAACACTGCCCTTCACCTCTCCAAACAAACCTATTTCAACACCCTCATCATCTCACTGTCCAATAACCCGAAACGTCTCTTTGACACTTTTCATTCTCTACTCAATCCAAGAGTACAGGCCCCAACCACGGAGCTCCGAGCTGACGATCTGGCCAATTACTTCAAAGAAAAAATTGACCAGATCCGACAGGAAATTATCTCCAAATCCCCTCATACCATGCACTGTCCTCCCTCCCCCACTGCATCTAACTCACTCTCTGATTTTGAACCAGTCACAGAAGAAGAAGTAAGCAGGCTCCTTGCATCTTCTCGCCCAACTACTTGCACCAGTGACCCATTTCCGTCACATCTCCTCCAGTCCCTTTCCCCTGCTGTCACCCCTCACCTAACTAAAATATTTAACCTCTCTCTCTCTTCTGGTATTTTTCCCTCCTCATTTAAGCATGCCATCATACATCCACTACTTAAAAAACCATCCCTCGACCAAAATTGTGCCGCTAACTATAGACCTGTCTCTAATCTTCCCTTCATCTCTAAACTCCTGGAACGCCTGGTCCACTCCCGTCTTATCCGCTATCTCTCAGAAAACTCTGTTCTCGACCCTCTCCAATCCGGTTTCCGCTCTTTACACTCCACTGAAACTGCCCTCACTAAAGTCTCTAATGATCTGCTAACAGCTAAATCAAATGGTCATTACTCCATGCTAATTCTCTTGGATCTCTCTGCAGCATTCGACACTGTGGATCATCAGCTCCTCCTCACTATGCTCCGTTCCATTGGCCTCAAGGACACCGTTCTCTCCTGGTTCTCCTCCTATCTCTCCGACCGCTCCTTTACTGTTTCTTTTGCCGGTTCCTCCTCCTCTCACCTTCCTCTTACTGTTGGGGTTCCTCAAGGATCGGTTCTAGGCCCCCTCCTCTTCTCCTTGTACACTGCCCCTATTGGTCAAACAATCAGTAGATTTGGTTTCCAGTACCATCTCTATGCTGATGACACCCAATTATACGCTTCTTCTCCTGACATCACGCCAGCCTTTCTAGAAAACACTGGCAATTGTCTAAACGCTGTGTCTAATATCATGTCCTCACTATATCTGAAACTGAACCTATCAAAGACTGAACTCCTTGTGTTTCCTCCCGCTACTAATGTACCTACACCCGACATTGCCATTTCCGTCTGTGGTTCCACTATTACTCCCCAGCAACATGCCCGCTGTCTTGGGGTCATACTTGATTCCGAGCTTTCCTTTGCCCCCCACATTCGATCACTGGCTCGCTCTTGTCATCTGCACCTCAAAAACATTTCTAGAATTCGACCTTTTCTTACTTTTGACTCTGCAAAAACTCTTACTGTTTCTCTTATTCATTCTCGTCTCGACTATTGTAACTCTCTTCTAATCGGTCTCCCTCTTACAAAACTCTCCCCTCTCCAATCTGTCTTGAATGCTGCAGCCAGGATCATATTCCTCACCAATCGTTACACCGATGCCTCTACCTTGTGCCAGTCATTACACTGGCTACCCATCCACTCCAGAATTCAGTATAAACTTATTACCCTCACCCACAAAGCCCTCCATGGCTCAGCACCACCCTACATCTCCTCCCTTGTTTCAGTATACCACCCTACCCGCGCCCTCCGTTCTGCTGATGACCTGAGGTTAGTATCCTCAATAGTCAGAACCTCCCACTCCCGTCTCCAAGACTTTACACGTGCCGCGCCAATTCTTTGGAATGCACTTCCCAGGTCAATACGATTAGTCCCCAGTCCCCACAATTTTAAGCGTGTCCTGAAAACGCATTTATTCAGACTGGCCTATCGCCTCAACACATTAACCTAACCTATCCCTGTGTGGCAGAGCCAAAAATTTTACCATAACCAGGTTCCCAGCATCATGTTCCCACATGCTTTATGCATCCATTAGCCCTCTGTGTCTGTACTGTTACACACTTAACATTATGGCTGGTCCGTACAATCAGGGCAACTGTTACCACCCACCTTTCGTGTCTACCTCTTTCCTCATAGACTGTAAGCTTGCGAGCAGGGCCCTCACTCCTCTTGGTATTTGTTATAATCTACTGTATGTGATTATTGTTATGCTGTAATGTCTATTGTCTGTACAAATCCCCTCTGAAATGTAAAGTGCTGTGGAATATGTCGGCGCTATAAAAATAAAATTTATTATTATTATGATCCCAGTGCAGGTTTTTGAGCTGCACACCTGGGGTTAATGTCTGGAGCTCGGTGCAGGTTTTGACCTGCACACCTGGGGTTAATGATTGTGGTCTTTTTCTGGTTCTGGGAGAGCTTCTTAAACCCCTGGGAAGCTTCAATCCCTGCCAGTTATACTTTTGCCTTTGGCCTAGTGTGCTGACCCCTGTGTGCCTGTTTTTTGCTATAGCTTGTTTATATGGTTCTGACCCGTTCTGTTTCCCGTTGTGAGTTTGCCTGTTGATTTTGTACTGCGTTATTATCTCTGTGTATGACTCATTGCCTGTGACCTGACTACTCTCTGCTCGCCCCTCTTGTACCTTTGCAGCTATCTCTGTGGGTGACTAATTGGCTACGTCTTGACTATTCTCCCTGTCTATGCCCCCTGGTAACTTTGTCTCGCAGTTACCCTGCTAGGAGCTACCTTGCAACCCCTAGCTCTGTGGAGTTTAGGCAACGCCCCTAGCAGTCACGTGCTTCAGGTCCTGCGGCTCTGAAGTATGCATCTACTCAGCTGCTGCCCACTCCACAGGTATCTTTGAGCACTGTTCGCTTTACTCAGGACACGCGCATTGGCTCAGTGAGCAAGTTCAGTGCGGTGTTCCTGACACTTAGGCTGTACACTGCCCACAGCAAATTTGTGAGCAAAACGCTTTTCTCATTTAGGGCAGACAGAAATAGTATGAGAGGCGTCCCCACAGAAAAAACACAGCTTATTATGCCTTCTAAACTCCTGACGTTGCGCCCTAGACAAAAGCCTATCACATTGCATGGGGTCAGACGTTCGTTCGAAAGGCGGCAACGCCTCTCGTGTAGTTTTACGTTCACGTAAACGCCGATCAATATTCCTCATCCTGGCCCCCATGTGTCTTATTCCTGGCTTCAGCTATATGTTCTCCCTGTCATGGTCACGCATGGCTTGAGACAGCGCCTCCAGCATATCGAATTTAGATGACACGCATGACCCTGGATACACCGCCTCCAGTGGGGCGAATTTAAATAATAAAACGTGCAGCTGGATACGCCGCCTCCAACAGGCGAATTTAGGTAATACACGTAACACGTAAATCTGGAAACCCCGCCTCCAGTAAGGCGAATTTAAACAATAAGGGAAACTTGAAAACAATAACAATGGAAGGCCCTGCGATAGGGAAACGGGGAAGTGGAGACCTCCTGCACTCCCCTGAGTCAGTGTCTCTACACTCCCATCGTTCCCTATGCCGGTTCCGCACCGAGTGACGCACAGGAACCTCAAAACCCTGACTCGCCCTGCACCTAAACCCTCACTAGGGAATTGGTCGGTGCGGAAACTAATCCCACCACTGCACTAAACACACATAAGGAAAAGTGACAAAAGAGGGGAACATCACTTAGCTTTGCTCTGTTGCTTACACTCCCAGCAACAGAGCCCACCACCTGCGTGCATCTTCTCCTCCAACTGGATCCATCACCATAACCGGATCCATCACCATAGTGCAGCCTTGGAGCAGAGTTCACCACCAGTTGCAGCTGTCCAGTAAACAGAGTCCCAAAGATGAGTCCAGCTTCTGCCAAAAAGTCCAGCATGCTTGAGTCCAACATTTCTGCCAATAAGTCAAGCATGCTTGAGTCCAGCTTTCAGCAACCAAGTCCAGCATGCTGAGTGCAACTCTCACCATAGTCGCCACTCCACTACGCCATGCAAGCACTTCCTGCTGACACCATAAACTGCGACTCCACTACGCCATGCCAGCCCTTCTTGAAGACCCCATCGTTGGACTCCACAAATCCATGCAAGCACACCTTGCAGACTCCATAGCTGCCACTCGTCCCCTCTGGCTGGGCTGCCCAGGACTCTTGTTCAGTTCCATCTTTCACCCAGGCTTACTTGTGAATGACTAACTGAAGACCTATCACCAACAGTGATTGATACACCTGACACTCTTTTATAGAGCATTCACACCTGCATTATAATTACGTGTACTTAACCAAAGAAACTAAAGTGCACTACCACTCACCACCACCGGGGCAACTTAGAACAAACGACACCACAGTGCAAAAATTCTAATGGCCACCGGGGGCAATTACCACACTTTGGCACACAGCCAAAGGAAAAAAAAGTTCACTTGTGCATTTAAAACTGTCAGATCAAACCTGGATCATGACACTCCCATTCCGCCCTCATGAGTATCCATTGTGCCCCATATGATCTCCCCATCTGTGTTCAGCGTATCCATCCTGCCCCATGATCCTGCACCATGTGTCTCCCATCCTGCCCCCTCCTGTGTTTCACATTCTGCCCCTTCCTGTGTCTTACTGTCACATTCTGCCCCCTCTTGTGTCTCACTGTCACATTCTGCCCTGTTGTGAATTCGCTTTCTGGCCTCCCTCTGTTTATTACTGAAGGTAGTGGAGCTCGTCAGATTGATAGAGGGGTTGCGAGTTCTCTTTCTGGGCTCCCTCTGGTGGTTACTGGAGGTAATGGAGCTGATGTGATTAACAGAGGCTTGCCACCTGATAATGAGGACGACGATTGAAGATCTGAATAATTGTAAACTATTTCTTGCCTTGAAGCCTAACTCATCGGGGAGCTCTGTGCAGCAGGTTAAAATTGTCATCTCCTTGCTGCGCGGCGATCCCCAGGATTGGACTTTTTCTCTGACACCTGGAGATCGTATTCTGACTAATGTGGATGCATTTTTTCAAGCCTTGGGGTTGTTGTATGATGAACCTAATGCTATTGATTAAGCTGCGAAAACCTTACTGGCATTGAACCAGGGTCAGGATTCTGCAGAGTTATACTGTCAAAAATTCCAAAGTGGGTGGTCCTTACTAAATGGAATGACGATGCCCTAGCAGTTCTCTTTCGGAAGGGTTTGGCAGAAACTGTAAAAGATGTTATGGTGGGTTTTCCTGTTCCCTCTGGTCTTGATGATTGTATGTCATTAGCCATTCAAGTTGATCGGCATTTACGTGAATGTAAAACTACGCGAGAGGCATTGCCGCCTTTTGAACGAACGTCTGAACCCATGCAATGTGATAGGGTTTTGTCTAGGGCACAATGTCAGGAGTTTAGAAGGTGTAATAAGCTGTGTTTTTTCTGTGGAGACGCCTCTCATACTATTTCTGTCTGCCATAAACAAGAAAAACGTTTTGCGCACACATTTGTTGTGGGCAATGTACAACCTAAGTTCCTTTTGGCAATTACTCTGATCTGCTCCTTGTCTACATTTTCCGCTAAGGCTTTTTTAGATTCAGGAGCAGCTTTGAATCTGATAGATTTAGACTTTGCTAAACGTTGTGGTTTTCCCATGATACCCCGCGAACTCCTATCCCTTTGAGGGGTATTGATGCTATTCCTTTGGCGGAGAATAAACCGCAGTTTTGGACCCAGGTGATAATGCGGGTCGCCCCGAACCACCAAGAAAATTGTAAATTTTTAGTGTTGCACAATTTGCATGATACTATTGTTCTGGGTTTTCCCTGGTTGCAAACTCATAATACTGTTTTGGATTGGAAATCTGTGTCTGTGGTGAGTTGGGGTTGTCAATGTGTTCTTAGTGACACTCCTGTTTTCTCCACCTCTCCCCAGTCTCATGATATTCCTGATTATTTGGCTGATTTTTCTGATGTATTTAGTGAGAGTAAGTCTGCGTCTTTGCCTCCTCATAGGAGTTATGACTGTGCAATTGAGTTAATGCCCGGGTGTAAATTTCCCAAGGGTCGGCTTTTAACTTATCGGTACCCGAACATGATGCTATACGATCTTATATCAAGGAGTCGTTGGGGAAGGGTCATATTAGACCATCCCTTTAGGTGCTGTTTTTTTTTTCGTGGCCAAGAAAGATGGTTCATTAAGGCCTTGTATTGACTATCGTTCCCTTAACAAAATCACTGTTAAATATCAGTACCGTTACCCCTGATTTCTGATTAAGGCCGGGGTTACACTGACGAGGAATACGGCCGAGTGAGAGGCGCTAAAAGCAAGCATTAGACACGGACAAATGATTCTCTATGGGGTCACTCACACCAGGCTTATATTTCTCATCCGTATTCTACGCTCCGTGCCAATCGCAGCATGCTGCGATTGTCAGCGTACTACGGCCGTAGTACGCCAATGCAAGTCTATGGCTGTGCAAAAAATACGGATTACACACGGACCAGACGTGTGACCTGCGAGCAATACGCAGGTCTTTTGGCTGGTGACAGGAAATGGGCCAATCCATCATCAGGAAGCCTAGACATGCAAATGAGCTCAAAAAGCGCTCCAGACATCCCGGAAGTACGCCTCCACGGAGTACAGCAGCAGCATGGCGTCCAGTTACATAAATGTGGAGATGCTCATTGTCCTGGTGCAGGAGCGTCCCGAAATCTGGGACCAACGCGATGCCAATTATGCAAACCGGGCAAGAAAGGAGGCGTCATGGAAGTGCATCTGTCACCAGATGTACCATGACTTTGGTGACCGACCACGTGAGGAGCAGCATAAAATTCGTAAGTACAACGCAAAACATGAGTAACCTTAGCGCGCAACAAAAAAGGAATATAGAATCAGCACCCCCCTTCCTGTGCATGTACTTATTGCCTCATGAGGCCGTTAGATTTGGATGTGACACGTGGATTCACACAGCCATAATTTGGATTTAGGCCACAAGCTCCTCATCCTCCTAGACAAAACAATTATTAAGTGTAGCTAAAGAGACCCTGTGTATCTGCCCAATTAGATATGCCACCATGGGTAGAAAGCACACCCCAGAAGGCCCATGCCTAGACTACTGGTAGCAAATGTGACCTATCAAATATGTGAATTTGACAATATTTCCTGTCACATTGCAGTGGAAGATGTGATGAAACGCTGGCGAAGCATCCGGGTCCAGTACCGCCGGGAACGCCCGCAGCGGTCCAGGAGTGGGGATGCTGGATACGTCAAAAGGAAATACATCTATTATGACCGGCTCTCCTTCCTCGCCCCAATTCTGGATCTGAGACCGTAAGAAGATACCTCACACCACATTACACAAATACTTTACAGGGCCAAAAATATTGATGTATTTTTGCCTCTGTTCTATTTCATAACAGAACTCAATCCAACCTTACGGATCGAGGAACGGCCTCAGAGACAGAGCCCATAATAGATCCTGTAGGGGATGAGGTGGCTGGCCCATCTTCTCCCCCTACAAGAAGGATGGCAGAAGATGAGGCATCACAGGACAACCCATTGGCTGCCCAACACACAACACCACCAGGACGGTCTGCTGCTGCCCCATCACCCATCCTGGAAGAGCCGGGCAACTTGAGCAGCAGCCCAACTGGCCATATCAGGGGATCCCCACAGGCTGCTGTTACATCCCGGCGAACACGAAGAAGGCGCCAGGTCACTGTTCAAGAGAGCAGGACCAATGTGGACACAGGGGTGCTAAATTATTTATCAAGAGTAACTACAGATGATGGGGAGGAGGCCTACTCACGTAGCCTCACCCTTTATCTCCGTGCCCTTACCCGTGAGGTCAGGCTCCGTATTAGGGGATGTTTTCAGATCCTGCTTGATGCAAGCACCCCCCCAATACCCCATATGAGCTTTTCGAATATCTGGAGAGGTGGCAGCTCTCCCCCAGAAATCTAATGCGCATGAGACCATCCACACAGATGCTTGCTCAAGCAGGGTCCGAACATCCTCTAATACGTGGGCCTACACCTCACCCCCTTCCTCCCACTACCCAACCTTCTATTCAGCAGCCACAAATGTCAGCCTCTAGCCAACCCCACCAATATGGCCACTTGTACCCACCCAGTGTTGGAGGCTGATCCCAACCTGGTTGGGGACGATCTGGCTATCTTGGTGGGTATGAGCCACGTGCCTACCACAGCCAACAAGTTGCCCCTCCCCATCATCATTACTCTGGCCAGTATCCCCAACAGTCCCAGGAGGCAGGACAATTCCCGCATCATGGGCAACAGTATGGCCCCACACAGGGCGATGTTGGCCACAGTGTCCAGCAGCACCCACAGGCTGCTCTTCCACGTTCCCCTAACCCAACCTATGAGGATTTATAAGTCTGATGGCCGTAGCTGTCCAGTGCGGTTTAACTGGTGCTCCAAATACAAAGGAAAAAACAGGTGTTCTCCATCACCAAACTTTGTTAACAAATTTAACATTCTAATTTTTTAACAATGTTTTCCAATCATATTAAGAATCCATCATGACAGGCAAGGCTACCTCACGCCTTTCAGACAGATATTACATGTGTGTACAAAAGAGAATATTTAAACGCTCTATACTGTAAAGTCAAAGGATGAAAATACACTACTCACTTGCTAATGCCTAGGAAAGGCGTGCTGGCCTTAGTGAAGTAGTCAGCTTTTTTGCTAGCAATCTATAGTAACAAATCAAGGCGACCAGCCTTCAGAATATCACGCTCTCTCTATGTCTTAACAAGTGAGTTTTGTTTTTTAATCCTTTCCAGTATAGCATGGTTAAATATTCTCTGTTCTACAGACAGGTAATATCTGTCTGAAAGCCGTGAGGTAGCCTTGCCTGTCATGGTGGAATATTTCTATGATTGGAAAACATTCTGAAGAAATGTGAGTGTTATCTTTTAGCATTAATTTTGTTGATGGAGCTCACCTATTTTTTTCTTTCTAGTTAAATATTCTCATGCAGTAATGTTGTTATTGCCTAATGTTTTTTTGGGTTATGTTATATAATGTTACTTTTCAAAAAAGTTTAAGAAGGCAAAAAGGGCCATTTTGCCCATTGCCAAAATGTTCATATGGCAATATTTTGTTTGCCTTTAAGAAACAAAAAAAAAGGCAAAACTAAAAATTTGTCTACTATAGTTAACGTCTCTGTGTGATTTTTCAAAAACCCTGTCAACATACTAACATACACTAACCAGTGCAATGAAACAGTCATAGAATCATAAGGGGTTGAGTAATATATATTTAGACACACTTAAAGAAACAAATTATAACATAGACACAGCATGCTCTTGCCAAGAAGTTTCCCCCTCAGGTGAGATAAAGTAATTAGTGAAAATATCACGCACTTTGAGGCCAGAGAGCCGTCTACGTTGAGGGTTCATAGGTAGTCTCACCCTGCGCACATTGTCCGGCCTACGCACAACACCATCAGAGGAGGAACAATCATGTATCCTGGTGAAGTTATGCAGAACCACACAGGCTTTCACAACTTCTTTCACATTTTGTTCACTCAACTGAATGGCAGACTGGAGTACCCATCATTTGGCACAAAGAATCCCAAAGGAACACTCCACCAGTCGCCTAGCACGTGATAGGCACAAGTTAAAAATTCTGCGCCTGTGGTCAAGGTTGCGCCGGGGATATGGCCTCTTGACATTGCGCGATAACTGAAACGCCTCATCTGCCACAAGGACATAAGGGACTGATTCTTCAGGAGAGCCTGGTAGCTGGCGTGGTGGTGGTAGATCCAACTGGTTGGTGCGTAGCCGCCGAGTCATTATGGAAGTATTGAAGACTCTAGAGTCTCCCGTCCTTCCATAGGCCCCAATGTCAACAATTATAAACTTGTATTGAGGGTCTACCAGAGCCAACAATACAACAGAAAAGTATTGTTTATAATTGAAGAATTGGGAGCCAGAGGTCGGCGGCTTACGCACCCGGATATGTTTGCCATCCAGGGCCCCATACAATTTGGAAACTGGCAGTCCTCCTCAAAGTCCCTTGATATCCTCAACCAGTCTTCCATCCTGGGCTCGGGCATGACCACTTGATGGAGTCTTGTCCAGATTTCTGTACATGTAGACCTCACTATACCTGAAATGGTTGATCTTCCAATGAGAAACTCATGGTGGAGGGCGGCATAAGACAGGCCAGTGGACAGGAAGCTGTAGAACAACAGAAATTGATAATTTTAGAATGCCTAAAGTCCAAAAACATCAGTTACATGCCGACCAAACTTGGTAGGAATTGAGATAGAATAACACACACATATTTGGTTGCACATTGACTAAGTGATATGCAGTACATATTAGAGCTAACATTCTGGTGTTTAAGTTGAAACATATTTGGAGTAAGATGAGGGCATTAAACTTAGTCCAAGAAGGCAAAAAAACATACTTTAGCACACACATTATGAACATAGAGAATGTGGTTGTGTAGTACATACCGTATTGTGAGTAGAAGTCGCTCCTCTGCAGATATCGCTTTGCGCATCCTTGTGTCCTGAAAAGTTATCCCAGGGCGCACTGTCTCCAAGAGTCGATCAAATGTGGAAATGCTCGTGCGACAGTACTGGTAAAATTTCTCAGGATGCTCCTGCAGAGAAGAATAGAGGCGGTGAAAATGACCTCTTGTGAGTCGTTGCCTCAAAAGTGGATGGACCCACATGCATCTCCTCCTCCGCGGATCCACTATCACTGGGTATGGTTGCACAAAGCGCTGTGACAAAAGCCAGTTAAAGAGAACCTGCTCAGTTGTATTGAATCTCAGACCCTCTGCCATGTTGCACAAAGAACACCAACACACCTCGTGAAAGCAAGCTCACAAATGGACAGAATGGAGGCAGCCACCTGTTTCTGAGTGTATAAATAGGGTGCAGGCTAATGATTTAAATTGTTAGCAGGCCTCAAAACCGTTAAATGTCCATTTTGCAAGGCTGCGAGAAAATCTCGTCATACGGATTGCATACGGATGCCATACGGATTACATACGGATGCAGACATGCGCAAAATACGCGACCGCACCTTGCTTACGGATGACCTACGGAGCACTATTTAGGGGTCATTCATCTGTATTACGCCTGTAACCTACGGACCGTATTTTGCGCAGGTTAGTGTGACCCAGCCTTATTTTGCAGTTAAAAGTGCCTGCTGGTTTACCAAGCTTGACCTCAGGGGGGCTTATAATCTTATTCACATCAAGCACGGGGATGAATGGAAGACGGCGTTTAATACTCCGGAGGGACATTTTGAGTACCTGGTGATGCCTTTTAGGCTCACTAATGCCCCTTCTGTCTTCCAATCTTTTATGAACAATATTTTCCGGGACTTTGTGGATCAGTTTTTGATCATTTATCTGGATAATATTTTGATCTTTTCCAGTGATTGTGATTCTCATGTGGAACATGTCCGGACTGTTTTCCGGATTTTGAGGGAAAATTCCCTGTATGTTAAGGGATTGAAGTGCCTCTTTGGTGTACAGAGGATTTCATTTTTGGGATTCATTTTGTCCCCGTCGGCTATTGAAATGGTCCCGGCCAAGGTACAAGCCATTTATGATTGGGTTCAGCCCACTTCTTTGAAGGCTCTCCAGAAGTTTTTGGGTTTTGCTAATTTCTATCGTAAATTTATAGTTTATATTTAAAGTAATTTTTCTGGTATTGTCAAACCACTGACTGATCTGACCAAAAAGGGCGCGGATGTGGTGAATTGGTCTCCAGAGGCAGTCTCGGCATTTCAGGAGCTTAAGCGGAGATTCACTTCTGCTCCGGTTCTACGGCAACCTGATGTCTCTCTCCCATTTCAGGTGGAGGTAGATGCTTCTGAGATTGGTGCAGGAGCCGTTTTGTCCCAAAAAGATCCGGTGACTTCTAAAATGAATCCCTGTCCCTTCTTTTCTCGAAAATTCTCCCCATCTCAACGTAACTATGACATGGGGAATCGGGAATTGTTGGCCATGAAATGGGCATTTGAAGAGTGGAGACATTGGTTGGAGGGAGCTAGACATCAAGTTGTGGTCCTCACCGACCACAAGAATTTGATTTATCTTGAATCAGCCAAACGCTTGAATCCTAGACAGGCTAGGTGGGCCTTGCTTTTCACGCGTTTTAATTTTGTGGTCTCTTTTTTTCCGGGCACTAAGAATGTTAAGGCGGACGCCCTTTCTAGGAGTTTCTTTGTGGATTCTCATATTGTGACCGAGCTTACTACCATTCTAAATGAGGGTGTAGTTCTTTCCGCCATCTCACCCGATTTGAGACGTGCCCTGGAGGAATTTCAGGAGGACAAACCTGAACATTGCCCTATGGGAAAATTGTATGTCCCTGACCAGTGGAGGAAGACAGTAATGTCTGAAATTCATTGCTCCACATTGGCTGGTCAACCAGGTATTTTTGGTACCAGAGATTAGGTGAGTCGGTCTTTTTGGTGGCCTGCCTTATCTCGTGATATCAGGAATTTTGTGCAGTCCTGTGGGATTTGTTCTCGGTCCAAACCCTGTTCTCGTTCTAGTGGGATGTTGATGCCCCTGCCGGTGCCCAAGAGGCCATGGACCCATATCTCAATGGATTTTATTTCCGATCTTCCTGTCTCACAGAGAATGACTGTTATCTCGGTGATTTGTGATAGATTTTCAAAGATGGTCCATCTTGTACCACTCCCAAAGTTGCCATCTTCTTCAGAGTTGGTGCCTTTGTTTTTACAACAGGTGCTTCGGTTGCACGGAATTCCTGAGAACATTGTGTCGGACAGAGGAGTCCAGTTTGTTTCCAGATTTTGGAGAGCTTTTTGTTCCAAACTGTGAATTCAGTTATCTTTCTCCTCTGCATTTCATCCTCAGACCAATGGACAGACTGAGAAAACAAACCAGACTTTGGAGTCCTATTTGAGATGTTTTATATTTGCTGATCAGGATGACTGGGTCTCATTTTTGCCGTTGGCTGAATTCACCCTAAACAATAGAGCTAGTTCTGCCACTTTGATGTCGCCCTTTTTCTGTAACTTTGGGTTTCATCCTCGATTTTCTTCAGGGCAAGTGGAATCTTCAACCTGCCCAAGTGTGGGCACTGTGGTAGAGAGAATGCAGCAGATTTGGGACCAAGTGGTTGATAAGTTGTCCCTCTCTCAGGAAAAAGCCCAACGGTTTTCCAACCGGCATAGGACCATTGGTCCCCTGTTTAAAGTGGGTGATATGGTTTGGTTGTCATCAAAGAATATTCCTATGAAAGTTGCGTCTCCAAAGTTCAAGCCAAGATTCATTGGACCTTATAAGATTTTGGAGATTCTTAGTCCTGCTTCTTTTTGATTGGCTCTTCCAGTTACATTTAAGATCCATAACGTGTTTCATAAATCTTTGCTTTGTTGAAGAGGTTTGTGGAGCCAGTAGTTCCTATGGCGGCGCCTCCTGACCCTGTATTGGGTAAAGGCAATGTGGAATATGAGGTTCAGAAAATATTGGATTCTCGTTTGGCTAGACAGAGACTCCAGTACTTGGTCAAATGGAAGGGTTATGGCCAGGAGGATAATTCTTGGGTCTCTGCTTTTAACATTCATGCCGATAGATTGGTTTGTGCTTTTCACCGGGCCCATCCTGATTGGCCTGGTGGCGTGGATGAGGGTTCGATGACCCCTCTTCAAGGGGGGGTACTGTTGTGAATTCACTTTCTGGCCTACCTCTGGTTACTAGTGAAGGTAGTGGAGCTGGTTATATTGACAGAGGGGTCGCGAGTTCTCTTTCTGGGCTCCCTCTGGTGGTTAATGGAGGTAATGGAGCTGATCTGATTAACAGAGGCTTGCCACCTGATAATGAGGAAGACGATTGGAGATCTGGGGTATCTGAGGGAGTCGGCTGTCTTAAATCCCAATCTGAAACCCCAGATCTCCAATCGTCGTTCTCATTATCAGGTGGTAAGCCTCTGTTAATCAGATCAGCTCCATTACCTCCAGTATCCACCAGAGGGAGCCCAGAAAGAGAATTCGCAACCTCTCTGTCAATCTGACCAGCTCCATAACATCTAAATAACACCTAAATTGTATTGCATATTTTAACAAATATTTAATAGGTTAGCATAGATTAGAGATCGGCCAAAAGTGTCTACAGTGTTGTGATGGCGGCTTTTGGCCAGAACAAAAGCTGCCAGCTATATGTGTGATCTGGTGATGGGAACTGTTAATGTGTGATTGGTGAGAAGTGGAGATTTTCCAAAGAGAGGGCGCTGGGACTGTGGACAGTTTGAGAGGTGGAGGCGGGGCTGGGGCCTGGGTGGAGCCTAAAGGGGGCCAAGAAATTTTGCCAGTATGGGGCCCTGAAATTCCTAGTGCAGCCCTGGCGTGATGATTTCGGTGTCATCTAGAAGAAGTTGAGGATCCGGTTCCCGGCAGTGGCGATGAGTCTTTGCTGTCTTGCGCGAGGTCCTGGGTCCATGATTCATTATGAAAAGTGCAGCGCAGTCTGTAACACTGCCAGAGCGTGACACAGTTCAACAGTAGTATGCGGGTGAGGAATGACACAGTTCTAGATGGGTCACCCGGTCTGTCTTAGGCAGCACGTGTGCGGTAACAGCTGGAGCGTTTGGCACCTTTGGTTGTGGGAGCCAATGAGCACACAGCAGATCTCTGGTCACAGTCACTGTACCTGGCCGCAGTGAATCTATAACATGGGCCTGCACTGTCACAGTGCTCAGAGGATGGAGCACCAAACTTCCCTTGCTGCTCGCTGTGTTTTCCCGCCAAGTTTGCCTGCTCTTTCCCACACCCAGGCTCATTTATCTTAGTCACGCCCCCTTGCTGTCAAGTGCAAAGGTCGGTCCGGGTTGCAAAGCTTTCCCCCCGGACAACAATGGTGACAGCCTCGACAGTTCTGGAACCCGCGTAAGAGAGGTACCTCCGGACCAGTCCATCTTACATGTCCACCAAGTGGAATGCTTGAAGAATGGTCTGGTCACATTTTTTAATCACTTGATGGCTCTGAAAGCCTTAAGCATTTAGAAGACGTTCAAAAGCCTGAATGTATGAACATCTAGTTGTTATACTATACCAATTAATAATCCTTTCTTTTATGCGTTTTTAGCGCTTTTTCCATCATTATTTTGAGTGAACTCGTTAAAAAAAAACTGTGGGAAAAAGACCCAGTGTGAAGACACTCAAGGATCCAGATAAGAATACAGAGCCATAAAAAAAAGAAATGTGACAATATCGGCAGTTTAGATGAGTGGTACTCTGTTTGTGAAACTATATTGTCACAGTGTACAAAGGAGTATGATAAGAAATTCCTAATTGAAGCAATAGGGCTTGGTCTCTTCAGGAAAAATCGCAAAGCCAGCCATGAAACCCTTATCAGCTTTGTATCAATAAAATGTCCTTATCACCTACATAACATCCTGAATCCTATGGTTACACATATTCAACAATGCCCATCTGAACTGCCGACATTCCTCTTTTATGACTCCTTGGTAGTTAAACATATAGAAATTAAAGCCTCTTTGTAAAAAACCAAGTGCAATGACTTGTAGAAGTGCACAAGACAGGAGCGAGAACCGTGCCAGTCTGAGACACAGAGACTATCCCAGGGTTGTAATGGTCAGTATGTACGGAGGTTTTGGATCAGATTCTTCCTCCAAAAGTTGAAGATTCCACTCAGATTCTGCTGCAGAAACTCAGCAAAAAGACTCCAACTCCAACTGTACCTTGAAAAAGTATTTATACCCATGCACTTTTCCACATCTTTTCATATTATACTCACAAACTTAAATGTATTTTATTGGTATTTTATGTTATATACCATCACAAAGTAGCAAGTATTTGTGAAGTGAAAAGGCAATGATACATGGTTTTCTAAATATTTTAAAAAATCTAAATCTATCAATACTTTGTAGGACCACCTTTCACTGCAATTTCTGCTCCAAGTCTTTTGGGGTATTTCCATACCAGCTTTGCATGTTTAGAGGATGAATTTTGTGGCCATTCTTTGGTAACTAGCTCTACCTCAGTGAGATTGGAAGGAAGTGTCTGTGTACACCAATTTTCAAGTCTTGTCACAGATTGTGATTTAGGTCTAGGCCAGTCATACACATTAATATGCTGTGAGCTAAGCTATACCATGGTAGCTCTGGCAGTATGTTTAGGGTTGTTGTTTTGCTAGAGTATGAATCTCCCCAGTCTCAAGTTTTGTGCAGCCTCTTAACAGGTTTTCTGCCTCTTTCCATCTTCTCATCAAATCTGCTAGCTTCCCAGTCCCTGCTGAACAAAAGCATCCCCACAGCATGATGCTGCCACCACCATGTTCGATCGTGGAGATGGTGCTTTCAGGGTGAAGGGTAGTATTTGTTTTCTGTCATACATAGCATTTTACATTTAGCCCAAAAAGTTCTCCTTTGGTCTCATTTGACCAGAGCACGTTCTTCCACATGCTAGCTATGTTCCCTACTTGACTTTTTGTAAACTTCAAACAGGAGTTTTTATGACTTTCTTTCATAAATGTCTTTCTACTTGCCACACTTCCATATACGCCAGATTTTTGCAGTGTGGTATTGACATGATTTCTCACCAGATATTGGTAACATCCCATCCAATCCACACAGGCAAATAAATCAGACCATAAAAGTCCAATAATTAAGCTATGTTTAATAATGATAAATGACACAGGGAAAAAGTATTGAACACATGAAGAAAAATCATAGAAAGTCATGACACCAGCTGAAATCTTTCAGTAATTAAATACCAATTCTGCCACTCAGTGAAAAAAAATATCAGTTGGTTCAACTGATGGCCTGTAAAAGGTTTCTCATTACTAAGGTACCACACAAAAAACATCTCATGATGAGTGAAACTAGAGAGCTGTCTCCAGTTCTTCACAACCTTATTGTTTCAAAAACATACTGAAGGCATTGGTTACAGAAGAATTTCTAACAAAAGACTAACTGGCACATCCAAGCTAGTGTGAATAGGTGCATACTAGAAGCAGCCACCTCCATATAAAATATGCAAAAAAGTTGCACTGTATCGTGCTAAAGCATGTCAATGTGAAATATATAAAATATAAATAGCAATACTGCTTCTGAATACTAGGAATAAATTAGACGCTTAGCACATAATTTGGCCAATTCATGCAAGCCTATCAACTAACGTCAAGGTGGTTTCAAAACAGAAGGGTCCCTACGTAGCTACTGTCTGAATTCCGAGCACTCTGCCCTTCAACATGTGGTTGTTTTTATTTTAGAAGAATCCTACCTACCCATAAATACAGGCTTTACTGACAAAGGTATCCATCCACATTCACCCAGGAATTCAGACACCAGCCTGAGAGAGGTATTTATAGTAGATACGTAGGGACCCATCAGTTTTGAGACCACCTTGACGTTGGTTGATGGGCTTGCATGAATTGGCTAAATTATGTGCTAAGCGTCTCATTTTTTCTTAGTATTCAGAAGCAGTTTTTCTATTCATATTTCATATATTTCACATTGACATGCTAACACGATAGAGTGCAACTTTATTTGTATATAGAAGAATTTCTAAACTACTGGAGATTCCAGTGAACACTTGTGGGGCCATAATCTGGAATTGGAAAGAACATAATTTCAATATAAATTAGCTATAACTAGGTGCTCCTTGAAAGATTTCAGACAGAGGAGTGAAAGGATTTATCAGAAGAGTTGGCCAAAACCACAAGTGGAGAGCTACAGAAAGACCTGGAATCAGCAGGTACAATTGTTTCAAAGAAAACTTTGAGTAATGCACTTGACATCACGCTCACCATGCAAATCTCCATTGCAGAACAAAAACCATGTTCAAGGGCCCTTAAAGTTTGCTGAACAACATTTTAGACAAACCTGTGAAATAATGGATACTGGTAGAATATAGTCTGGTCAAATGAGACCAAAATTGATCTGTGTAGATGTCATAATACACACCACGTATGAAGGCCAAATAGCACTGCATATGACGCCAAAAAGACCAGACCAACAGTAAATTTGAAGGTGGAAACATCATGGTGTGTGGCTGTTTTTCAGCATACAGCACTGGCAAACTTCATATACTTGAAGGAAGGGTGAATGGACAAATATAAAACATTCTGGTAAACAATCTGCTGCCATCTGCCGGTATGATCAAGACTAATCAAGGGTGGACATTACAGCAAGACAATGATCCCATACACAGCTAAGGTAACTCTGAATTGGTTTAAGAGAAATACAGTTGCTAGAATGGCCCCGCCAATCACCTGACCTGAATCCAATTGAAAATTTCTGGAAGGAACTAAAGCTCAGAGTTCATATAAGGAGCCCATGGGGACCTTCAGGATTTGAAGAGTGTGTGGAACAATGGGCCAAAATCACACCTGAGCAATGCATGCAACTAGTTTCTCCATACAGTAAGCATCTTGAAGCTTTCATCACCATCAAAGGCTTTTGAACAAAGTATTAAATAAATTTCTGTAAGCGTGTTCAATACTTTTTCCCTGTGTGATTTTTCATTATTATACATAACTTAATTTATGGACATCTATGGTTTTATTTCTTTGCCTGTGTGGATTGGATGGGTTGTTGCATCTCGTGAGAATTTGTATCAATAGCACTTTTAGAAATATATTTACTTACAAAAATTGGTGGAATGTTCAATACTTATTTCACCCACTGTATATTTTTCAGTCATAGCCCTCTCATAGTCTGCAGAGCTTTACAAACATTATCATCACTCTCTATCCCTATTGTGGCTCACAATCTAATTTTCTTAATCATACGTTTATGGCGTGTGGCAGAACATACATATTATATACAGGTCATGTCCTTGGTGGCCCTATAAACCTAGGATCACAGTACTGCAAGGAAACAGTGCTAACCCCTGATCAACCGTGCCGTCTTATGGCTTCTTATTTTTGGTGTGTCCATAATTCTGCCTGTAAGTGGCCCAAAATTTCTATGTGGACACATGAGCACAACAGAATTCTGCTAGTGAAAGTGAACAGACTGAATATGAATTTGACTTTTGCAAATGGAAATGTCATGGTGGTTGTTTGTTTTTCCACCATCCATTGGAAATCCATTTATGAAGGTAGCATATGTTCAAACAGCAGCTTGCTCTAACTAAAAAAAAACAATTTTTTTTTTTATCATTTCCTTTGTGGCATAGAACATGCTCTCTTGGATAGTCCAGGCGCACTACTAATCCAAGCAAGATGCTTATGTAGCTTGTGTTACTTGCTCACAACGTATTTACTTTGTGGAGATGGAGCATCGCCGCAAGGTAAACAGACATGCTGCGGTCTAAAAAGACGCGCTGCATGTCCGGAAATGCAGGGCCACGAGGATGCGTGTTCGCACGCATAGTGGAGACGGGATCTCAGTGCATACCTGGGACCTATTATGGTGGCCTCTCATTGGTTCTGGGAAAGCTTCTTATAGCCTCAGGAAGCTCCCATCCCCCATCAGTTATACTTTCGCCCTTGGCATTGTGTGGTGACCCCTGAGTGTGTTTGTGCTGTGTTCTGGTTGCTTGATTCTCTGTGTACGACTCGGTCTGTTCTCTGGATATTGGTTTGGATTCTGCTTGGTACGTTCTATGTCTGTTTGGTTTTGACTTCTGCTAAGCCCTGACTATCCGTTCTGTCTCATCCCTGGTACTTTACTGATATCTCTGTGTATGACCTCTGTTTTGCCTGACTCTGAGGATTTTTGTATAGTGTCCTGCCATCTCTGAAAGCAGGATGCTAAGCCCCACCCCCTTGCAGTCACATGACCGCAGGTCCTGTGACTGCTTGCTAAACTTCAGCGTCCACAGGTCCTGTGTATCTGTACTTTCCGGCTGTACCTGACCCCGAGCCCCCCTACAGTGCGGGTGAGTCCCTGCTCAGCAGAGGCTGCACGCCGGCGCTGACAGGATCCTGACAGTAAATGCCCTCAGTTTGTAACTGAGTGGCATTTAGTATAATTAGAATACCTGCAAGATGGCTCCCAGCCAATTGCTGGGAGTTTCTTGTATAGTAGACTCCCTCTCCCTTATGAAGTCGCCAAGCAACAAGTTTAATCATTAGGTAGTTGGTGTTCTACCAGTACAGTTGTGAGGGCCCCTGGTCTCACTGTAGTCAGTGTCCTGAACCCGAATCCCTGGTCCCAGTATGGCCAGCCCTGAATGTAGTCCCCTAGTCCAGGAGTGGCCAGTCCTGTTCCCAAAGTCCCCTGGTCCTGTGAGTCCTGTTCCCAAAGGCCTCGTGTCCTTAATCCAGTATCCTAGACCAGTGTGTCTGATCACAGCCCTAATCAGTGTCAGCGAACCAGACCCCTGGGATCAGCAGCTGCAGTGCAGGGTTCTGCCTAGAAGGTGTACCAGGCTGCTACCTGTAGCCCAGTCTGTTTCCACCATCAGGAGCTCCAGTGAACACTTGGTAGCTGCTTAGCTATGCCCTTTCCTAGGCAGACCCAGCCCTGTGGCACAGGGGGTTCACAAACCCACATGCGGCACTGGTGGGCGTAACATCAGTGCCAGAAACTTCATGACTTAATATTCTGATTGAGGAGGGAAATTTGGACGTCTAATGTGAAATATAGCCTCCAAATTACTAGGAGAGTGACATTTATTGTGGGCAGTAATGTGAGCTCCAGAAGGATCTTGATTGGATATTAGAAATAGAGTTGAGCGGATTGATCTGCAGAGAATAGACTTCGATCATCTTTAAATTCACTGGTCCCTACAAATTCAAACACATTGCAATTCAAAAAGTTCATTTACTGGAAGAGATGAACAGTCAGCTTTTGAACGCTGGGCGGAAGGAGATGGAGGACACTATTCTAGTACCAAGCTGTGCTGCTAGCTCTTAGAACAGAGGTTGTAAGGTGCACTTGCAAAGGTAGTAGTGTAAGGGGGCCAGGGTAGTAGTCGTGGCAACAGGCTGCAGTGTTTTACACACTGGCTCCCCACAGTTGAAATATAATGTCCCTTCTGCTGTATGTGTAACTTGCGCAACAGAACACCCAAGTTAATCACTGGAGTCTTCAGAGACAGTGTCCATTCTTAACAGGTTAACTTTACTTATCAGTAGGGTTTCCATCACATATGCGGCACAGTGTGTGCAGAGTGACATATCTCAGGCTTTCCTGTCTTCCTAGCAATCTCTGCTCTTCCTGGACAATCCCTGTACCATCTGAACTGCTCTTCCTGGACAATTCCTGTCCCTTTCCAGCAATCACTGCTCTTCCTGGACAATTCCTGTTCCGTCCTAGCAATCACTGCTCTTCCTGGACAATCCCTGTCCCGTCTATGCCTTTAGGCCCACCAGTTTCCTACCATTTTCTTGTCCAGCTTCAAAAAGGAAAAGGTACCAGGCTCGCTGTCTCAGTTTCACCTGCCCCGGTCGTAGACCTCGGATCCTCTTCGGGTTGGTTCTGTTTAAGCTGGTGACCGCCTGCATGCCACCCAGCCTGGGGCCCCTTCTTGCTTCTTACTCTATCCCCACAGCTGTCCGACTGCACGACTGTCCTTGCTCACTGCTGCATCCACACTAAACAATAACCAGGAAGTGCCTGCACTAACTATTCTAATCTCACTATTATCCTATCCCTAATTCTGTACATAACACATATCAAATACATTAGCATTGCAGTACATAAACACAATAATACTTAAAAATGCTCTGGAACCACACAGAATGCACGTGAACAGTGTCCAAAGAGGGGTAGGCATGGACTCCTTGGTCCTTGGTCACAGGTCCTTACAGTAGCATGCTAAGCCAAGAGAAATCTTTTGGTGGGAATCAGGTAGGTGGGCAAAACGCTTTGACCATTTTCAACATAGAGGCAACTATGAGCTGAGTCATGGATAATAGTGCTGATGATTGGGAAACAAATTGGAGTGCCAAGGAAGCGATGTCGTGACAGGTGGAGAGTGGTGGAGACAGCATAAAGGAGCAGAGCTGTTGTCCGACCAAAAGGTCTTCTGAGGGAAGATCTGCCTGTTTTGTGGTAAGCTTAGGAGCAAGCGATGTCATGGCTGCTGTTGTCTTTGTAAGGAATTCAACAGTCCCTGAAAGCTGTAGTGATTGGATGTGGTGGTGCTAGAGATTTCTAATGTGGAGGCATTTTGGGTGTGGGAATACTTTTCCACTTTGCCAAAGGACCAACCATTTGCATTGTTTAGGTTCTTCTGTTGGAAAATATGCTGTGTACACTGGGGCACACATCAAATAGGAAATATGTCACTGCAAATAAACTAACCAGCAAGCTGAGTTAGCCTCAAGCTGTCCTCTTTCTGGTAGCCAGTCTACATCCACAAGTAGTGCCTTGTTGCTGTCATCTACTGCTTTCTTGCTCTTCGACTTCTACCTACATTGCCTTAGTTTTTCGTGCATCGAAAAAACATGCGTCAAATCATCCATTTGGGTGAAAATTGAAATCCCACATGTCTAAGTTCATCACAATTGATGCCCAACAACTTGGATTGTATTGCCTTTTGTGAAAGAATTGTGTGTGTATTGCACTAATGGAAGATACCTAGCCACCATTATTTGTTAAGAGAAGCTCTACCTTTCAGATTTTGGCACAAAATTCTAAATTTTTCCCAAAGCAAAATGTATTGTGTTCTGTGCATTACATTGTGTCCCCCGATTTCCTCTTAGATTGTAAGCTTGTGAGCAGGGCCCTCACTCCTCCTGTAACTGTTGTATTGGTTTCATTGTCTGGACATGTCCTTACTTAATTGTAAAATGCTGAAGGATGTGTTGGCGCTATATAAATAAAAATTATTTTATTACTACATTTTCAATACATCTCACAACTCTCACCTGCTTTGTAATTTTTTGGTGAAATTAAATTTTATTGTGCCAGAAGCTGGGGTGATGGAGCGCCCGCCAGGGCCGGTTCTTAAGGGGATGTGTCACGGCAGTAGTAACCCCGTCTGTGGCTCTGGGCGTCCAATGAAAAATGATGATTAAAGGGGAAATAAAGTTTATAAGAGATGATTCGTGATGCCACCTATGGTACTCAGCCAAGGATGGCCGACGCTGCTTAAAGAGACTGCTGGGGCTGATGATGATGCAACAGAGTTGATACAGCTCTCCACAGGTAGGGCTTCGTCCCAGGACAATTATATTGTTAAAGATGGTGATGATGGATGTAATGCCGGGTGGATGGTGCAGTAAATAACTCCGATGACACAGCAGGGTGCAGTTTCCACACTTTTACTTACGGTTTGAAGTGCAGACTGGGGCACTAGTTACAGATAACAACGGAGGTCTGGGGAGCCTGGAAGCAACTTAGGATCCACTAAGCCAGATGGGTTTTGAGGCCTCTTTACTGCGCTGTCCTCTAAGGTCCTTACTGCCTAAAGCTATGCTCAGTCCTCTGTTCCTTATTGTTCTGAAGTACTTGCCCGTATGGCAGGCAGCTTGAGCCTATTGCAGGTGTCACTCCTTTGTGGTGGCTCTGGGCTCTGGTCTGCTGCTGTGCCTTCGGGTGTTTGCTGGGCCAGGAGACCTGCAATCCCCTGCCCTCCGGATTTAGCTGCTGGGACTGTTGCACCCATCAGCCACGGACTCCGGTGTCCGGCTTCTAGCGCTGTACTCTGGGGTGAGCTTGGCCTCAGCTCCACTCCCCAGGTTCTCTTTCACTTCTCCTCTTTCATCTCTTCACTCAGACTCTGACTCTCTCAGTCCCAGACACTGACTGACCCCACCTCCAGGCCAGAACTAATAGAGAAGCTCCCCTGAAACCGGGTTAAGAGCTCCCCTTTCTGGTCTGGAGTCAGGAAAAGTGTTGGATGAGTTATCTGGTTAGGGAAGCCCTCCTTGCTTCCAGGCATGTCATCACCCCCCTGTGAGGGAGGCAATGCCACTGTGGCAACCAGACTCCTGGGGTGCCACAGTGACTTTCCTTGGTAGCACCATGCTCAGGATTAAATAGTTTTACCCGATCAAACAAAAGTTCTTGGAATTCTGTAGATTCATTTTTCTTTATTAAAATTATCATTTTTGTGTCCAAATTGTTATTTTTTGGGATGGGTAAATGTGTAAATGGGCAAATTACCATTATAATCTGTGTTCCCTGCTCAGCAAACCTCTGCAGAGTGGATGGCTCCATGGAGGACCCTATTCTATCCATGCTGAGTCAACAATCCCACGCGTGTGTGGCCCCTGTGCAGAGATGGTCAGTAAAGTGGAAGTATTATTGAAAATTATAAAAAACAAAAATTCTTGGAATTCTGAAAATGAAATTTTCATTAACAAACGTCTACATTTTTGTCAAAATTCTGAATGATTTTTTAGAGGCAGCACAACGAACACTACAGCTACAGCAAATAACCAAGGCATCAGACGTGATTACAATACACAGTGTGGAAAATAAGTATTAGATACACTGCCGATTTTGCAAGTTTTCCCACCTACAAAGAATGGAGAGGTCTGTAATATTTATTGTAGGTACACTTCAACTTTGAGAGACATAATCTTAAAAAAAAATCCAGAAAATCGCATTGTATGATTTTTATATAATTAATTTGCATTTGTATTACATTACTTTGATACAATAGAAAAACAGAATTTAATATTTTGGTACAAAAACCTTTGTTTGCAATTACAGAGGTAAGATGATTCCTGTAGTTCTTGACCAAGTTATATACACTGCAGCAGGGATTTTGACCCACTTCTCCATATCTTTCATGTTTCGGGGCTGTCGCTGGTCATCGAGTTTCAGCTCCCTCCAAAGATTTTCTATTGGGTTCAGGTCAGGAGACTGGCTAAGCCTCTCGAGGAGCATGAAATGCTTCTTACAGAGCCACTCCTTAGATGCCGGGGCTGTGTATTTCGGGTCATTTTCATGCTGGAAGACCGAGCCACGATCCATCTTTAATGCTGTTAGTGAGGGAAGGAGGTTGTTGGCCAAAATCTTGCAATACATGACCCCATCCATGCTCCCTTCAATACAATGCAGTCATCCTGTCCCCTTTCCACCAAAGCACTCCCAAAGTATGATGCTACTCCCACCATGCTTCATGATTGGGACAGTGTTCTAGGGGTTGTACTCATCCTTTTTCCAAACATGGCAAGTAGAGATGATACCCAAAAGTTCTATTTTGGTCTGAAAAGTTCTATTTTGGTTTGAACACATGACCTTCTCCCATGCTTCCTCTGGATCATCCAGATGGTCATTGGCAAACTTCAAACAGGCCTGGTAATGTGATGGTATGAGCAGGGAGACCTTGCATGCCCTGCAGGATTTTAATCCATGATGGCGTAGTGTTACTAACAGTAATATTCAAACTGTGGTTAAAGTTCTCTTCAAGTTGTTGACCAGGTTCTCCTGTGTCGTTCTGGCCTGATTCCTGACCTTTCTCAGAATCATCCTTTCCCCACAAGGTGAGATCTTGCATGGAGCCCCAGAACAAGGAAGATTAACAGTCATTTTGTGTTTCTTCCATGTTCTGATAATTGTACCAACAGTTGTTGCCTTCTCACCAAGCTGCTTTGCCTATTGTCCTGTAGCCCTTCCCAGCCTTGTGCAGGTCTACAATTTTGTCCCTGGTGTCTTTAGACATTTCTTTGGTCTTTTCCTTGGTGGAGAGGTTGAAGTGTGATTTAACCTGTTAGTTACCTCTATAAAAAAAACACCTGTCCACACACTCAGTTAAACAGGTTCAATTAATAGAGGTAATGAGTACAAAGTAGGAGGGCTTCTTAAAAGAAACTAACAGGTCTGTGAGATCCAGAATTCTTGTTTGGTTGGCAGGTGATCACATACTTATCTCATGCAATAAAATACAATTTAATTATGTAAAGATCATTCAATGTGATTTTTATTTTTAGATTCTGTCCCTCACAGTTGAAGTGTACCTGCAATAAAAATTACAGACCTTTCCATTCTTTCCAACTGGGAAAACTTGCAAAAATGGCAGTGTATCAAATACTTATTTTCCCCACTGTATATGACATGATGGAACAGATGTTTTATCTGCCAATGCACCAACTTGAAGTGCCTTACCACAGTTCTGTCTCTGAGCTCCTTGGCCAGTTCCTTTGACCTCATGATTCTCATTTGGTCTGACATGCACTGTGAGCTGAGAGGTGTAATATAGAAAGGTGTGTGCCTTTACAAATCAAGTCCTATCAGGTTAATTACACACAGCTGGACTCCAATGAAGGAGTAGAACCATCTCAAGGAGGATCACAAGGAAATGGACAGCAAGTGCCTTAAATATAAGTGTCTGAGCAAAGGGTCTGAATACTTATGACCATGTGATATTTCAGTTTTCATTTTTTAATAAATTTGCACACATTTCTACATTTGTTTTTTTCAGTCAAGATGGGGTGCAGAGCGTACATTAATGAGAAAAAAATGAACTTTTTTGAATTTACCAAATGGCTGCAATGAAAGAGTGAAAAATTTAAAGGGGTAGGAATACTTTCCATACCCACTGTATATCTGTAGCTTTCTCACCATAAAAGGATGGGGGCCCAGAGACATTTCTTGCACAGGGGCCCCATGCTGTTAGTGTTCGCCCCTGAACCACACATCTTCTTTCCACCCTGTGTGTTGTATAGCTATAATGTACACCTATTATGTACTGCTGCACTCTCTTGAGGTCACACAAACTTGAAACAGATCAAAAATAGGACTATTTATTTGCATGGCTTGTTGACAAGCCATTACATCTACTCTTTGCAAACAGCTAGTCTGTTCCTACTCCGTAAAAAAAAGGGATAATTTTTTGTCGACCTGATAAGTCTTTGTTATTGTTAAATCATTTTGAGAATGGCCAACCTCTTGCGGATCCCAAAAAATAGATATTCTTTTAACACTATGATTCACGACAGTACAAATCTATGCTTTCACATAACACAGGCTTTTTAGGCCCATGTGCAAATAAACTGATTAACTGTTTTTTCCTTCTTATCTTTGTAAGACACCATTGTTGATTTGTTCGCTGTGGATTGTGCCTCATCACCGGAGGAATATCTCGTTGATATGGCTTCATGGTACCAACAACTGTAATATTTTTTTCAAGCAAAAAAATTGCCCAGGTCAACATTAGTGAAGTAATTGTCCATTGTTATGTTTACACCAGAATTGTAAATAGGTATAGCAAGTTTTTTTTTTACAGTCAGAACCTAGGTCTTTCTGCACTGGTGCGCCATCTTCTTTTCCACAGTAGATAAGCCCATTCATCCCATAATATTTGGCAGAATCACACATCCAGAATATTTTCAGTCCTTACTTGGATGGTTAACTAGGCATATATTGAATGAACTTACAACGTCCTCTGAAGGCTACAAGTTGCTCATCCACTGTTACATTATCACTAGGATTGTAGAGCTCTGTACAATTCCTGATAAAAATTTTCCAAATGAACTGATAGGTGCTACTTGATCTTTTTCCCAACCTCGATGGACGAGATAGCTTATCATCAAATTGAAGGCTTCTCCGAATATCCTCTATTCACTGACATTGTTGTTTTGTAGTACAGATCAGGATGTGGGTCCAGAAATAATTCTGTTAGGTACATCATAAGATTTTTGACACCCTGCCAGAAGTATTAGTCCAATATAATCATAAAGTTCATCTCGTGAGATAATTTTCCATGTTTTGTTTGTTTTGGGAGCAATACGTCTTCCTTCTAAGTTTGTACATAAAACAACCTCCACTGCAATATCAGTAAAAAAATTAGAGATAAAAAAAATTACCTAAAAACTGATGAGCATTTGATAAACATAATACTGGCCTAAAAGGCCAATGGCATAGGAATATGTGGTTTTCCTAAAAAAACATTTATTATAAAAAAAAGTCTATCACAAAACTGAATAAAAAATGGAAATGACAAAAAAACTACAAACCTGAGGAATACCTAGATTTTCAAAATTCTAAGTTAAGTAATCTTGCAGAAAATAGCAAAAAAGTAAGCAAACAGTGTTATGGATCGTAGGGTTAAGTAACCATTAATTCTTCATTTTTAAAACATCAGTGATTCTGACCGGGCCGTATCATTGTCGGGATCGCTGGTGCATCGCTAAATGTAACGGGACCTTAAGACTGTGTTTGATTACAGATCTTAAATGGGGTTCAATACAGTCCTAGGAGACCTCAGACTGTTATATACATATTTTCCGGGCAATTAGAGGCTTCCCAATGTTGAGATTTGCCTTTACTTATTTGCTGTAAGTAATTTCTGGGGGATCAATTACACAAAGGTGGCGAATTCTAATTTCAAAATATCCGCCCAATTCTGGTTAGAAGCCTCCATCCAGGTTACCATATAAATTATTGCTCACCTGACCGACCACCTATCCATACTACAGTATGTCATTATTCCTGCACAGCATCAGTCCCTTACACCCATCATTGTACATATGGGTTGCCCTCTCCCAGGGCCGTGGGGTACTCGGCACCGGGCCGGTGTCAGCGGGATGTGTCACAGCGGCGGTGACCCGGTTCGTGGCCCTGGGCGCCCAAGTAATGGTGGCTTGAGTTATAGTTTATGTGGTAGTTCGTGACGCCACCTGTGGTGTTTGGCAAGCAAGATGTTAAGCCAACGCTGCGTGCAGATCCTCTGGGGCTGATGGTGTGTTGCAGCATAGATGATGTAACTCCCCACAGGTGAAGCTGTAACCCCAGGGCAGTATATAGGCGCAGGCGGTGTGAGGAATGCTGGTACTCAGATGTAGCGGTGCTGACGGTGTTAGCGCACAAATGACTGGAAGACACCAGGGCCTGTAGTTCCAAAGCTTTACTCACAGTTCGTGGTACACACTGATGCCTGCCTCCGTGCCGTGTCCACGGGGCAGAGACTCAATCAACCTCCCGGGCAAGTCAGGGTTCTCCTCTCCAAGACTCCGCCAACATGTACCTTTCCTGAACGACTCCTCTATTGCGCCTTTTAGTGTGAAGAGCTCCAGTACCGTGGTACTCTGAAGTTCCTCCTGTCAGATGTTCCTAACAACTCTACTTGTATGACAGACAGCTGTAGCCTACTTCGGGGACTCCCTTTAACCTATGTCCTGGCTCTCTATACAGATACTGTTGTGCCCCAAGTCTTAGATGGGAGTAATGCATTTACAGCCAACTACTCCACCAGTGTCTGCTGCAGAACCATAAGTGTCCATACAACCTCGGGGACTGGGCCCCGGCCTTGCGCTGAGAACCTACAGGCAGGGTTCCTCTTCCAACCCACAACTCCTCTCTGTTCTCCTACTCCTTCGTTCCACGCTGTTCCTCCTCTCTATGGAAGCCTAGGTTGCAGTTCTATGTCTTTCTCCTTCTGTTCCTTTCCCGGGCCAGCTGGCTCAGATCACTGAGGCAGCTGCAGCACTCCTTCTCAGACCCGTCCACAGACTCTCCTGACTGACTGTCTTCCTTTCTCGTCTGACCTCCCGCCAGACTGACCTGTAATTCTAAACCTTCCCAACCTTTTATATGGATCTCCACTCCACCCACCTCCCAGAACATCTCGTGTTACGAAGCAAGGACCCACGAAAGGTGCTCTGCTACCCTCTAAGCATGGAGCCGCAATGTGGTCAGTGCTGAACTGTCCTGTGTGTGGGGTGCAGGTGTTGGAGCATGGAAAGGAGTTCCCAACTTCCCTGGGTGGTGGGGCACTACACCTTTGGAGAAGGTGCAGTACCTCTGTGGCGACTGAGCCTCAGGGGCGCCACATACCCCCTCGTTAAACACAGCACGTCCGCGGGCTGCAAGGTAGCAAAGTAAACAGCAAAGAAACATACAAAAATTTTATAATGCATAACAAACTTTTCTTATACTAATCTTCCTAGTATAGGAGGTACTCATCTTGAACGTTACAAACAATTCTATCTAAAATTTTTAATTCTAAATGCAATTCTCAATTCAAAGTGCTATTCTCTGTAACACATTTTTCTTTCATTTCTCTGTCTCTTTCTCTAGACGCAAGACGCTGACCGCAAGTACCTGGTTCGTCACCTGTCACTTTTAATTCTTTATTCATATCACTCATCTCTATATCAGACATTCCTAATTCTTCTATAAAGCCATTTCTCAGTTACTAATACTCTTATAAAACACATTATCAAACACTTCACAGTAAAACATTCAACAATTATTCTTGTAAGTGCTGGACACTGCTCCCAGCCGGGATTTCTTGCTGTGTCCTTTGAGGTAGACATCATCTTGGAAAAGTGTCCATGCAAACATCATCTTCGCAAAGTGTCCTTATGTAAAACATTATCTTCGCAAAGTGTCTTTATGTAAAACCAAGAGAGAGCACCTAAAGAGGTGCAAACTATTTACAGTAAAAGTTTTGGATCATACAGCGTTCATGATCTCCTCAATTCCAAATGTAGAAAACAACGCTGCAAATCAAAAACTAGGCAACTAAAAGTGCTACCAGGAAAACATGATAACAACAAAAATAGAAACAGGCACAAATGGTGCAAACAAACCCTCCTGGGTAACGAGATTTGAAGAATTTCTTAATTATGGTCCCCTCCTGGGGTTCTGGAAGCCGAACTGGAACTGCTACCAGATTCAAGGTAATCATTGACAATCTTTAAATATTCTTCCTCCCAAGGTGTCAAACCAGGGATCTTTGGTCTGGGCCGCCGTACTGGAGCGGATGCAAGAGTAGCCTAGTTCCTGGGAGCAGGTACCTGAGCAGTCTGGGTAGCAACGGTGGGTGGAGGAGCAGCAACAGGTGGCTTCGGCTTGTACCTCTCAATAAGCTCATCCGGAATACGACGTACATTCAGGGCATAACACCCCCTGAGCCCCTCATGCCAGGTGAATGTCACATACTCCCCAGGCTGCAGGTCTCTGTCAGGATGTCCCTTCCTCAGATGGGATTCGACATCCCTCCTGCTGAAGAACAAGTCACTAATTCTCTTGGGGTCCGCAATGAATCCCAAACCCCTCTCCTTGTTCACATTCAGCACTTGCCCCCATCCAGCTGCATCCCGGGGGCCGTAATGACCTGCACGGGCCCTCTCCTTCCGGGCCAGATCCGGACCCAGCACAGCCATCTTTCTCTGCTCTCTCTCCAGATATTCCGCTGCCAGCTGCCGGATGGTGGCCCGGAATCCTGCCCAGCTCTCTTCATCTTCCCGCTCTTCCCGGGACCGGCCCTCACCCACTAGGGCCCGCGGCACCACCGTTAGGGGTCCAGATGTTTCCCCCTGGGGACAGTCATCCCAGTCCCAGACCAAGTCTAGCACGACCTGGCCAGCCGCTGCAACCGTGGTACACTCCAGGGCCTTCCCAGGTGGAGGGACATCTGACGTACCTGGGGCCTCCTGGCGGTGCGGCCTCTGCTCCGGTGCAGGCTCGTGACGGTGGACAGCTGCAGGGATATCCACCGGAATGGTTGGTCCGGGCATCGGTGGTGGTGAGGCCGATGGCAGCTCTGGGTCCGCGGGGGTTTCAGTCGGGACCTGCGCAGCCGCAACAGGTCCGGGCGGGTGCAAGGTCTCAGCTCTCGTGTCCTCCGGTTCACTCAGCCGCACAGACAGTATGGAGGTGAAAATCAGCGCTGCCGGAGGACAGTCCGGTGCAGCGGTAGCAGGTACCGGTGGAGCGGGTACCGCAGGCGTAGGCCCCTCCTGGGCCTGCTGCCGTCTCAGCTGCTCCAAGGCCTCCTGCCTCAGCTGCAGACGGGTGGTCAGTTCAGCAATTTCATCTTCCTGCTGCTGGCGGTTCATTCCGGAGTTCGGGTTGGAGCCGTCAGCCATGGCGCCAGGGAGATCCATTTCCCCGCGCTCTGCAGGCCTCCCTCCCTCACTCTCCAAAATGGCGTTCTGGCGTTCTTCCTCCTGCCTCGGCCCCTTTCCCCTCACTGGCTTCTTCTGCCCCTCCTTCCGGGGGCGGCGTCTTCTTCCAGCGCCTCCATACCAAGCCAGTACACGAACCCCTCGGGGGGTGGGCCATGTCACTGTCACATAGTAATTCAGGCAGGGAAGGCCCAATACTCTTTGCGGTCTCTTTCTAGGACCTCCCATCTATTCACACCCTTCTTCTCCGCGCCAGCGGCCATTTCTAATGTCCATTTTACAGTCTATTAAAGCAGGTCTTCTACACATTTTCAAAAGTTCAAAGTCTCACAAATTTCAGGCGCACAGAACCCGATGGTATTGGGTCTCGTCATCCTGTTCGTGACGCCAAGTTGGGTCGCCCTCACCCAGGGCCGTGGGGTACTTGGTACCGGGCCGGTGTCAGCGGGATGTGTAACAGCGGCGGTGACCCGGTCCGTGGCCCTGGGCGCCCAAGTAATGGTGGTTTGAGTTATAGTTTATGTGGTAGTTCGTGACACCATCTGTGGTGTTTGGCAAGCAAGATGTTAAGCCAATGCTGCATGCAGATCCTCTGGGGCTGATGGTGTGTTGCAGCATAGATGGTGTAGCTCCCCACAGGTGAAGCTGTAACCCCAGGGCAGTGTATAGGCGCAGGCGGTGTGAGGAATGCTGGTACTCAGATGTAGCGGTGCTGACGGTGTTAGCGCACAAATGACTGGAAGACACCAGGGCCTGTAGTTCCAAAGCTTTACTCACAGTTCGTGGTACACACTGGTGCCTGCCTCCGTGCCATGTCCTCCGGGGCAGAGACTCAATCAACCTCTCGGGCAAGTCAGGGTTCTCCCCTCCAACACTCCGCCAACATGTACCTTTCCTGAACGACTCCTCTATTGCGCCTTTTAGTGTGAAGAGCTCCAGTACCGTGGTACTCTGAATTTCCTCCTGTCAGATGTTCCTAACAACTCTACTTGTATGACAGACAGCTGTAGCCTACTTCAGGGACTCCCTTTATCCTGAGTCCCGGCTCTCTATACAGATGCTGTTGTGCCCCAAGTCTTAGATGGGAGTAATGCATTTACAGCCAACTACTCCACCGGTGTCTGCTGCAGAACCATAAGTGTCCTTACAACCTCGGGGACCGGGCCCCGGCCTTGCGCTGAGAACCTATAGGCAGGGTTCCTCTTCCAACCCACAACTCCTCTATGTTCTCCTACTCCTTCGTTCCGCGCTGTTCCTTCTCTCTATGGAAGCCTAGGTTGCAGTTCTACATCTTTCTTCTGTTCCTTTCCCGTGCCAGCTGGCTCAGATCACTGAGGCAGCTGCAGCACTCCTTCTTCTCAGACCCATCCTCAGACTCTCCTGACTGACTGTCTTCCTCTCTCGTCTGACCTCCCGCCAGACTGACCTGTAATTCTAAACCTTCCCAACCTTTTATATGGATCTCCACTCCACCCACCTCCCAGCACATCTCGTGTTACAAAGCAAGGACCCACGAAAGGTGCTCTGCTACCCTCTAAGCATGGAGCCGCAATGTGGTCAGTGCTGAACTATCCTGTGTGTGGGGTGCAGGTGTTGGAGCGTGGAAAGGAGTTCCCAACTTACCTAGGTGGTGGGGCACTACACCTTAGGAGAAGGTGCAGTACCTCTGTGGCGACTGAGCCTCAGGGGCGCCACACATAGAGCAGTATATAGCTTCACTGTTATGCTGGATCAGATTTGTAACTGTGAGTGTGGAAATTTCAGCATACAAGGCTGCTGATAACTGCGATCAATGTGCAGACAATGTGCAAGGCTAGTGTGAGAGATGAGAATGGAAGTCTAGGTTCATGATTTACAATGCAGGAGTGGGGAGAATTATGATGACTAGTTGCCAGTGAGAAGCACAAGAGAGGCGGAATGTACTACAGAGTAACCCTTTGTAACCTACCAGGCTATTTTACAATGGTTGCCTGTGTATAAAGTAAAAATGACAGTAAAATCGTGACTAAAGGGGGACTCCAACAAAATCTAAGATTTCCTTTTTGTTGTTATTCATTAGGGAGACCTTGAGATATGATTAAAATATGTGAATGCATAGCGATGTGGGCAGTAGTACATTCTGCATATTCTACATTCCCTGCAAATGCAGCTGGCAAGTAATGGACGCGTCACCAATGCTTTTAGATCAGTGTAACAGAAAATGCAAGATAGCTGTCATTCCTCAGCAATAAGGGAGAGACCCTTAGATGAGTACCCACTTTATCTGCAAAATCTGGTCAAAGATTATAAATAACTTCTCCATGATCCAACAGTAGGTTCTCTCTCATCAGGTAAATACACTGCTCAAAGAAATAAAGGAAACACAAACAACCTGTTGCAAATGGAATAGTGTTCCCTTTATTTTTTTGAGCAGTATATAATTGTTCATGTATACCAATAGATAATCGGTGAGAGAGCATTCGAAGAAACACTGATAACCGATTATCCTCCACTGTCAACATGCTGAGACAGGGGAGGACACAGACTGTAGTGGGCCCCTGTGCAAGAAATTTTTCGGGGGCCCCCCCTTCATAGGGCAGCAAAATTATTTGTTGTTATCTAATATTGAGGCTATGCAGGGCTGGATATAATATCTGTATAGAATATAATGTAATCCCCCCCATAGAATATAATGCAGTCCCCCCATATAGTATAATGCAGCCCCTCCATAGAATATATGGCAACCCCCTCATAGGATATAATGCAGCCCCTTATATAGTATAAAGTAGCCCCTCCATAGAATACAATGTAGCCCTCTCTCATATAGCATAGTGCAGCCCCCATACAGTATAATAAATATAATACAGCCCCCCTATAGAATATAATGTAGCCCCAAATAGAATACAGCCCACCTCCCCATATAATATAATGTAGCCCCCCATATTATATAACACAGCCTCCCCCTATAGAATATAATGTAAAATGTACCCCCTATGGTATATAACACAGCCGCATAGTATATAGCCCAGCACCTCATGGTATATAGCCCAGCACCACATGGTATATAGCCAAGCCCACCATGGTATACAACCCACCATAGTATACAGCACAGCATGGTATATAGCCCACCATGGTATAATACAGCCCAGCATGGTATAATACAGCCCAGCATGGTATATAGCCCCCCTAGCATGGTATAATACAGCCTAGCATGGTATATAGCCCCCCAGCATGGTATAATACAGCCCAGAATGGTATATAGCCCCCCAGCATGGTATAATACGGCCCAGCATGGTATATAGCCCCTCCAGCATGATATAATACAGCCCAGCTGGTATATATGGGTCGCCCCTCACACCCAGGGCAGCGGGGTACTCAGTACCGGGCCGGTGTCAGGGGGATGTGTCACAGCAGCGGTGACCCGGTCCGTGGCCCTGGGCGCCCAATATCAATGGCGGTGATGTCAATAGTGTTATAGCTTAGTTGAATAGATCGTGACGCCACCCGTGGTGTTTGGCAAGTAAGATGTTGAGCCAACGCTGCATGCAGATCCACTGGGACTGATGGTGTGGTGCAGCAAAGATAGTGTAGCTTCCCACAGGTGGAGCTGTAGTCCCAGGGCAGTGTGGGTGCAATGGATGAGGAGAGGCGCAGAATGGTATAGATGCTGGTACCCAGATGTAGCGGTGCTGAAGGTGTTAGCGACGAATGAATGGAGGACACCAGGGCTTGTAGTTTCAAAGCTTTACTCACAGTTCGTGGTACCCACTGGTGCCCTCCTCCGTGCCGTGTCCTCCGGGGTAGAGCCTCAATCAACCTCCCGGGCAAGTCAGTGTTCTCCTCTCCAACACTCCGCCAACATGTGCCTTTCCTGAACGACTCCTCTATTGCGCCTTTTAATGTGAAGAGCTCCAGTACCGTAGTTCTCTGGAATTTCTCCTGTCAGATGTTCCTAGAACCTCACTTGTATGACAGACAGCTGTAGTCTCTATCGGGGACTCCTCTCAGAGTCCTGGCTCGCAAATCGGTTGCTGTTGTGTCCCAAATCTTGGATGGGAGTAGTGCATTTACAGCCAACTACTCCACCGGTGTCTGCTGCAGAACCATAAGTGTCCATACAACCTCTGGGACTGGGCCCCGGCCTTGCGCTGAGAACCTATAGGCAGGGTCCCTCTTCCAACCCACAACTCCTCTCTGTTCTCCTACTCCTTCGTTCCGCGCTGTTCCTTCTCTCTCTTATGGAAGCTTAGCTTGCAGGTCTACGTCTTTCTCCTTCTCTTCTCTTTCCCATGCCAGCTGGCTCAGATCACTGACGCAGCTGCAGCACTCTCTCTTCTAAACTGAACTCAAACTGAACTCAAAACTAACTTCAGAACTGAACTCCTCTCGCCTGACCTCCCGTCAGACTGACCTTCTGTCAGCCTGCCCTCCTGTCAGACTGACCTTCTTTTCTGGGACTCACCCCAGACTGACCTGTAATTCTAAGCTTTCCCCCTCTTTTATACTAACTCCACCCACCTCCCAGCACATCTCGTGTTACGAAGCAGGGTTCCACGAAGGGTGCTCTGCTACCCCCAGCCTGAAGCTGCTAGGCGGACCTACTGAACTATCCTGTGTGTGGGATGCAGGTGTTGGAGTGAGGAAAGGAGTTCCCAACTTACCTAGTTGGTGGGGCACTACACCTTAGGAGAAGGTGCAGTACCTCTGTGGTTACTGAGCCTCAGGGGCGCCACATGTAGCCCCCCCAGCATGGTATAATACAGCCCAGCATGGTATATAGCCCCCCCAGCATGGTATAATACAGCCCAGCATGGTATATAGCCCCCCTAGCATGGTATAATACATCCCAGCATGGTATACAGCCCCCCCAGCATGGTATAATACAGCCCAGCATGGTATATAGCCCCCCTAGCATGGTATAATACATTCCAGCATGGTATACAGCACCCCCAGCATGGTATAATACAGCCCAGCATGGTATATAGCCCCCCCAGCATGGTATAATACAGCCCAGTATGGTATATAGCCCCCCAGCATGGTATAATACAGCCCAGTATGGTATATAGCCCCCCTCAGCATGGTATAATACAGCCCAGCATATTAAATAGCCCCCCGGCATGGTATAATACAGCCCAGCATGGTATATAGCCCCCCCCAGCATGGCCCCACAGTCCAGTACTCACACTGATTTAAAAAAATAAAAAAAAACACACTCCTCACCTTCTCCTCGTGCCTGCGTTGCTCCCGGCTCCTGTCTCTTGTCTTGCTACTTTTAGTATTGGATCTTTTCCAGTACTTCTCTCCTTTGGCAATATTTGACAATGTTGGTGGTTTAAGGCTGTGTGCACACGTTGCGGTTCTGCTGCGTTTCCGCAGCGGTTTTGGCCCTGCGGAAACGCAGCAGTTCCGCAGACATGGTACAGTACCATGTTATCCAATGGCATTTCAAAACTGCTGTGCTCACGCTGCGTTTTTTTCCGCGTGGCATTTCAATTCTTTGGGCGGATTCCGCAGCGGTTTCACACCTTTAACATAGTAGAGGTGTGAAACCGCAGGGGAAAACCGCAGGCCAAACCGCAGGAAAACCGCAGGTCACTTTACCTGCGGTTTTACCTGCAGATCCGTGCAGAAAAAGCCGCAGGTGAATCTGCAGCGTGTGCACATAGCCTAAATCCACTGGTGTTACTGCATTTCCATGTGACTCTAATTTGCCTATTGACTTATTCCTGTATATACTTTGATTCTGTTTTATTTTAATTTTAGTTTTTCATTATTGCTATATATATTCTCTTTGTAGTACACTGATGAAGGTCTTGAAAGACCGAAACGTTTGTGACTACTGTATGTACAGTACTGCACATTAAATTATCTTTTTTCACCGCAACTACCTGAGTGTGCCCAGTCTTCTATAATATAATTCACAGTTTGGGAACCTATTGGATGCACCTCAACACTGCTGCGCTAGCACTATTACTTTTTAAGTTTCTGTTATTGGCAGCACTGTCGCTCCATGTAAACATGGGGTTCAGGTCTGGAGATTGGGCTGGCCATGACAGGGATTTGATGTGTTGGTCCTTCATCCACACATTCATTGACCTACCTATGCGGCATGTCGTATTGTCCTGCTGGAAAAAACAGTCCTCAGATTTGGGGAACATTGCCTGAGCAGAAGGAATCAACTGTTTTTCCAGGAAACCTTGTTTGTGGCTTGATTCATACATCCTTCGCAAATATTAACCTGCCCTGTTGTGAGTTCATTTTCCCCTTCACCATTGAGGTCTGATGAACTCCCTCTTCTGGTGAAGGAAGGTAGTGAGGCTGATTACAAAGCACCTGAGCAGAATGATGATGACTGGGTGACTGGGATTGCTGACTGGATATAAGGCAGCTGACGCCCTTCTGCCTTGCGGGTGATTACTCTGAGGGATTCTTGGAGACCAGTCTGATTCCTGCTCCTCAAAAGCTAAGTTTTCTACTTTTTGCATTTGTGTTTTGGTTTTGTTTTGCCTTGTTTTTCTGGATTTCTGCCTTTCCCTGCTGGGTGAGCTGAATTCCTTTTTGCTCTGTCTTCAGATAATACCTGAGTACTGATATAGTCTTTTTGAAGCCTAGCGTCTTCAGGGCTTTTTTCCCTATCAGTCTGTTGGCTCTTGTTTTTGAGAGGGTTTTGGCGGATTGCAGACAGCAGCTTTTCTATTCTGTCCTATTTAGTTAGCTTCAGCCCCATCATTTCTTAGGTTCAGGGGTCTGCAATCCGATAGCTGCCAACTTCTCTGGTTTTCTGGACTTAGCTAGTATTTCTGTTTTTGCCTCCTACGGTGACTCATTCATAACACTGCCCAATTCCACCCTTGCTGAAGCATCCCAGATTATCACCGATCCTCCACCATATTTCACAGTGGGTGCAAGACACTGTGGCTTGTACACCTCTCCAGGTCTACGTCTAACCATTAGACCAGGTGTTGGGCAAAGCTGAAAAGTAGACTCATCAGAGAAGATTACCTTACTCCAGTCCTCCATGGTCCAATCCTTATGCTCTTTGGCAAACTTCAGCCTGGCTCTCCTTTGCTTCTTGTTGATTAAAGGTTTTTTTCTAACTTTACATGACTTGAGCCCTGCCTCTAGGAGCCTGTTGCAAACTGTTCTTGCTGTGCACTTCACCCCAGCTGCCATTTGCCATTCCTTTTGTAGGTCACTTGATGTCATCCTGCGGTTGCTGAGTGACATTCGAATAAGATGACGGTCATCCCGATCAGTGGAGAGTCGTTTTCGCCCTCTGCCAGTCTGTAGCTTTGTTGTCCCCAATGTCTGCTGCTTGACCTTGCTGTTATGGACAGCAGTCTTAGAAATTATGAGGATGGAGGCAACATGATGCTTACTGTATCCCTCTGCTAGTAAAGCCAGAATTTAGCCCTTATTTTCCTCACTCAAGACTTTTCTTTTCAACTCCTTTGACATGGTTAAAAGTTATTTTTTCATTCCTATTACTTTTGGGATATTACTAGCACTTGTTTTGCCATCCAGCTTGTCCTATTGCAAGAGGATTGTGAACACCACAGCAGGGTTTTTTTATACTTTCCTTAGTAAATAAGATTTGGTTCAGGTGATCACCTAATCAGAAGCACATTAAGTAGAACGAGGTGTACTCTGATTGGAATTCAACTGACACTGGAGTGGAATAGCTGTCAGACATGTAGAGAAGCTGATTTTTATAAAACTGTGCAGTGGTCTCTTAATTTTTGCCAGAGCTGTATATTTATATATACAATAAACATATATATATATATATATATATATATATATATATATATATATATATACCAGTTTTAACTGCTTTGAACAGGTGTGAGTGCCTGTTCAAAGCAGTTAAAACTGGTTTGAATCACTGACTGGTAACCAACTTACGATTTTACTTAAAAAATGCTTTGTCCCAATTAATTTGCACAGCACTGTATATATATATATATATATGTATATATTGTATATATATATATATATAGTGACAGGGTCACTGGTGTTGCACATGAGGGGAGATATGTGTCACAAAGATTGTTTTCCTGTGTGATGTGAAAGCCATAAGTGTGTTCTCCAGCATGATATGTGCTGAGAGCAATCCGGTTGCTATATGGGCATGGCTTTCATGGTGGGTAGGTCAGATATGGGAGGGACGCCTACCCACCATATTTCCATCTCCAGGGTGTGGTTGGAGGGGCGTTAAATGTCCGGCCAGTTTTTTTTCTCAGTCTATGTGTGTGGCAATAAACCACCGAGAGTCTTTAACCACCTGTGTGCCTTATATATATATACGGTATATATATAAATACAGCTCTGTCAAAACAAAAATTAAGAGACCACCACATCAAAACCCTGTCATGGGCAGACCATTCTCCAGACCTGAACCCCATTGAAAACCTCTGGAATGTAATCAAGACGATAATGGATAGCCACAAGCCATTAAACAAAGAAGAACTGCTTAAATTTTGGCACCAGAAACAGTGTGAAAGACTGGTGACAAGCATGCCAAGACGCATGAAAGCTGTGATTAAAAATCATGGTTATTCCAAAAAATATTTCTGAACTCTTCCTGAGTTAAGACATTAGTATTGTTGTTTCTAAATGATTATGAACTTGTTTTCTTTGCATTATTTTAGGTCTGAAAGCACTGTTTTGTTTTTTAATTTTGACCATTTCTCCTCAGGAAAAAAGCAACAAAATTTATTGCTAGGAAATTCGGAGACATTGTCAGAAGTTTGTAGACTAAAAGAACAATTTACATTTTACTCAAAAATATATCTATAAAGAGAAAAATAAGACAAATTGAACATTTGAAAGTGGGCTCTTACTTTTTGCCAGAACTGTATGTATATATATATATATATACAGTGGGTACAGAAAGTATTCAGAAGCCTTTAAATATTTTTTAAATTCTGTGGAAGCATGGTTGAAAAGCAATGTCTGACTTTCATTTGTTCATTTTCATAAATTTTTGTTTTATTATTACTTTTGCCAGATTCAATTTATTTCTGTGACCATTGTGGGTTTTTCTGTCATAAAAAGAGGGGTACCAACAATTTTGACCACGTGAGTAAATACTTCTTAGACAAAGACATCCCAAAATGTTAATTTCAGGGTCTAGAGAGAATACCAGTGTGATGTTTAGGAAGAGATTTCAACACCACACAGGGGATGTCGTAAGCAGGGTCGAACTGGAGCACCAGGACACCGGATGATTCTTTGGCAGGCCCCCGAGCAGGACTTAGAGTGGGCCCACTGGTTTCAACTAAATTCAGTTGAAATGTATTGCGGTGCAGAAAGTCTGCACCACAATAGTTAATATGGCCACCGACTAATCAGAGGCCGGCGGCTGACGTCAGTGCAGGCAGCGCATGAAAGTGACCTCGACGGGGTGTCCTGACATCAGCCGCCGGCCTCTGATAGGTCAGTGGCCAGTTTAACACGACCACACAGGACCTGAAGGGAGAGGGCGCCGATAGCACAGGCAGGTAACAAGAATCGGTTTTTTCTCTTCTCCTGTGGATGTGGGGCCAGGACCAGGGACATGAGACAAGGCGCATGGCGGTCTATGCCAGATGAAGCAAAGCGAAAATGAAGGACTTCAAATAGAGACATCACTTCTAAGTCAATGTGTTACCTGTAAATTGTATACTATATACAGAGCTCCGGTGTATAATGTCACTGGTGATCAGTGTATTACCAGTACACGGACACTATATACACAGCTCCCGTGTATAATGTCACTAGTAATCACTATATTATCTCTACACTGTATATTATATACAGTGCTCCTGTGTATATTGTCACTGGTGATCACTGTATTACCTATACACTGACAGTACATACAGAGGTCATGTGTATAATGTTACTGGTGATCACTGTATTACCTGTACACTATATACAGAGCTCCTGTATATAATGTAAAATTGGTAATAACAGTGTTATTAGTATTGTGGTTGTTAATAATCAGTATTGTCGTAATATGTGGTTCGGTCATGGTGTGGTGGTATTTATCCCTGTATGTGGTATTATTCAGTCACTGTGTTCTGGTCACAGTGTGGTGGTATTTCTCCCTTGTATGAGAAATTACTTGGTCGCTATATGCTGGTAATAACTGGTCTGGTCACAGTGTGGAGGTATTTCTCCCTTGTACAGTATGTGGTATTATTCGGTCACTATGTGGTGGTTATATGTAGTTCAGTTATGCTGTGGTGGTATTTCTCCCTAGCATGTGGTATTATTAGTCTTGTAATAGTGGATTGTGCATGGTGGTCATTTGTTCTCTCTTATAGTAATTAGGAGAAGATTCTTTATTTCCATTAGTGATTAAATACTTGGAACAAGATGCACTTACAGGGGATCTCCAGTGAATACAAGTAATCACCTCTCCACAGGATAAGTGATATCTTATTGATGGGTGGGGGCCCAACTACTGGGACCGGCACCGATCAGCAGAATGTGGAACTTTTATCCCCATTAGACTGGAGTGGCATGTGCGACTGGATCACTGATCCATTCTTTCCCTCAGCGGCTGTGAGTGGCTGTGCTTGTTTTTTCTCTGGAAGCCCCAAAGGGAATAAGTGGAGCTGCGACCGCGGCATTTTAAAATGGGGATAAAAGTGTTCTGTCAGGGATGAAAGTTCCCAATTATTCCGATTAGTGCAGTTTATAATGGTCGGACCTAAACAATCAATAAATATCACATATCCTGAGGAGCCCATGGATCGGTATGTTTTAACCAAAGAAGCCCCTTTAATGCAAACTACCGTAATTGTACATCCCAGTTATGGGGGTGCACAGTAGATGTGCAGATATGCAGGAGCCACCTGTATTTTACCGATGACGCACTCCATTATAACAGGGATAGCAGCTAACAGGTATTGGCATATAGCTGTAGCATGGACCCCTAGAGTCCATTCTTCCTGTGGGCCCCAGAGACATACAGCCGACAGTGTCTGCATTAGTCATACTCACCAATGTGGGAGGCAGCACTAAGGCTGTGTGCCCACGTTGCGTTTTTTAAGCTTTTCCGCAGCGCTTTTAGACCCGCGTTTCTGCTGCGGAAACGCTTAAGAAAACAACGTGAAAGAGCCAGGACGTAGTGGCACGGAGTCCCCGAAGCAGGCTACAGCTGTCTGCTGTACAAGTAGAGTTCTAAGAACATCTGAAAGGAGGAACTCTAATGTAACTCAGTATTGAGAGTAATTCACAATAGGCGCTAGAAGGGAGACGTACAGAAAAGGCACATATGTTGGCGGAGTGTTGGAACGGAGTACTTCATCTTGCCTGGAGGTTGGCTGAGCCCCTGACCTGGAGGACACAGCATGGATGCGGGCACCTGTATGCACAACAGACTGTGAGTAAAGCTTTGGAACTACATGCCCTGGTGTCCTCCGCTTATTCCTGCACCAACCCACTCAACACTGCTACATCTCGGTGCTTAACACTGCACCATTACGCTCTCCTCACTAGCTCTCCATCTACACTGCCCTGGGACTACAGCCCTGCCTGTGGAGGGCTACACCATCATTGCTGCACCACACCATCTGTCCCAGAGGATCTGTCTGCAGCGTCGGCTTAACACCTTCATTTCAAATATCTAGGTATCCACATATCGCAATACAGTAAACTTGAGCGGCGCTTAGAAACCCCCTGTTTACCTTTGGTTACCAGCTCCCTGCACCAACGCGCTGGTATCTAACGTACACATCGGGTTTCTAAGCACCGCGCAGCGCTTAGAAACCCGATGTTTACCTTGGTTACCAGCTCCAGCTCGCTGATCGCTGGTCTACCGACTGCCACACGCGATGCGTGCTGGCCAGCGGGAAACCAACGATCAAAAAAATGTCCAGGCCATTCGAGCACGATCAGCGATACTCGGCAGGGGGGCCGGTCGCTGATAAGTTTCACACACAGCGATATCGCTGGTGAGATCGCTGTTGCGTCACAAAACTTGTGAGTCAGCAGCGATCTCGCTACCGATCTCACTGTGTGTGACGGGGGCTTTAATGTGGTATCCTGAGATCCCAATTTTTTCGATATCAATAGCTAAGATCAGCCTTTCAGTCACATATAAGATGTATGGGTGTGAGCCATGCTATCTTGTCTCTACCTTTAATAGGAATTCTTAACTAGCAGGGTCCTCAGGGCCTTATCTCCTCCTTGTATACAACATACATGCTATCAGTGGGAGCTGAATTGGCCATAAGGTCTAATAAAGGGAAATGGGAGGGGCTCATCCATGATGTGCAGGAAGAAGAATGGGAAGAGATTCTAGAGTCTCCAATCAGGGTGTCCCCATCTATTAATAATAGAATGACCCAGTTATATATAATATACCAATCATATTTGACTCCGACACGACTCTTTAGGATGGGTCGATTCCAATCATCAGAATGCTTGCGATGCCACTCATCAGATGCAGATTTTATTCATATGGTATGGAAGTGCCCTATTATCCTTCAATACTGGAAAGAGGTGACGTCGTTATTGACATCTCTGGTACAAGCTTCTGTTCCTCTTGAACCGCTGGTCTGTTTGTTTGGGGTATGGGATGAGGAAACTTGGGGTCACTATGTTGGGATTTTTCTACGGGAGACGCTATTTATGGCACGAATGATATTTACTGTTCCATGTTTCTTTGTTAATAGGTTTATCATTTGTGTAATAGTATAAGGACTTGTATAATTTAAATGGCATAAATGTTTCATTGTATACGGCTTTTTGTTCTTTGGCAAATACTCCGTAGGTTATGCATGTATCACCTTGGATCTAAATAAGAGTGTGCATTTTGTTCTATGTTTGATAAATATATATAAGTATGTGTGTTCTGTATCTTGCTTAATACTGTATGCAAATGTGTATATTGTATATTTTATTTTGTGGTTAATAAACGAATTGAAGAAAAAAAATTCCCATGCTGTTGTGCAAACGGAATAGACAACAGATAGAAATTATTGGCAATTATCAAGACACTCTCAATAAAGGAGTGGTTCTGCAGGTGGGGACCACAGACCACATCCCAGTACCAATGCTTTCTGGCTGATGTTTTGGTCACTTTTGAATGTTGGTTGTGATTTTAGACTCGTGATAGCATGAGACAGACTCTACAACCCACACAAGTGGCTCAGGTAGTGCAGCTCATCCAGGAAGGCACATCAATGCGAACTGTGGCAAAAAGGTTTGCTGTGTCTGTCGGCGTAGTGTCCAGAGGCTGGAGGCGCTACCAGGAGACAGGCCAGTACACCAGGAGACGTGGAGGGGGCCATAGGAGGGCAACAACCCAGCAGCAGGACCGCTACCTCCGCCTTTGTGCAAGGAGGAACAGGAGGAGAACTGTCAGAGTCCTGAAAAATGTCCTCCAGCAGGCCACAAATGTGCATGTGTCTGCACAGTTAGAAACCGACTCCATGAGGATGGTCTGAGTGCCCGACGTTCACAGATGGGGGTTGTGCTCACAGGCCAACACTGTGCGGGATGCTTGGCATTTGCCACAGAACACTAGGATTGGCAAATTCGCCACTGAGCACATGTGACAGACATGACAGAGTCTGGAGACGCTGTGGAGAGCCATCTGCTGCCTACAACATCCTTCAGCAATCCATCACAAGGGGTTAACTAATTTACAATGGGGACTGGTGCTAATGATACCGGCCCTGATGTAAACCACTGCAGAATTAATTAAATCATGTCTGCGCAGGCGCCCTGGCTGACCGTAGATGAACTGATTAGCGTGGGAAAGTTTCTGATATTTTTCCCATGCTCCAGAGTTCACCTCAGGTCAGCTGGGGCCTCAGTGACGTCAGCGGTAGTCAGGGAGGCTGCGCAGAGTCCCCGATGCTGCATATGTGTAACGCTGTTGTGTTTGTACTCTGATTACCAGGCGTTACTCTACATATCTTTGCTTTAACCCTTCGCTCCTTTCCCTCTAATGAGCTGGAATGCTGTTGTCAGTTACCTGTATGGATGCTGCTCAGTTCCCGGCTCTGCTGCGTAGCCATACACGTGTGAGTGTCTCTGCTGCTCTGCAAGACTACCCGCATGTGTGGTCCCTGGCTGCCGCTGTGGAAGCTACCCGCTGGTTGCTAGGTCCTCTGCAGTTGTCCTGGACTTGCCCTGTTTATATGTTGGTACCAGAGTCATGTCCTGATTCCTGCTGTGTGTTGTTCCTGAAGTCCTTCTGTGTCTTGAACCCTGTACCTAGTGACTGTGACTTTTTGCTAACTGACAATCTGTGAACAAACCTGGGTTTATCTTGGAAGTTGGAGTCCAGTGTTTCTGCTGTTTCTACTATTCTGTACTCAGCTTGCTATTTGGTGCAATCCCCGGCTGGCTCCAGTCCAACCCGGCGGTGCTTGCACCAGAGCGCTTGAGTTCCTTTTTAGGTCGCTGCCAGATGTCCGGAGCCGGATGACCATGGCCTCCTGTCCGGAGCCTCATGACCGCGGCGAGATGTCCGGTGTCTGACGACTGCTCCTCGATGTCCAGTGCCTGATGTCCTCTGCCAGATGTCTGGATACTAGCCTTCGCTGCCTGATGCCAGGAGCCTGCCGATAGCTGCCAGATGTCCAGAGCCTGATGTCTGCGGCCTGATGTCCGGAGCCTGTCGATCGCTGCCAGATTTCCGGAGTCCGATGCCAGTGTTCTGATGTTCTATCTGAGATCCGAGTTCTGATATCCTGATGTCCTGATGTCCAGATGTCCTACCTGGGACCTGATGTCCGCCTTGTGCCCTGATGTCTTGATGTCCAGATGTCCTGCCAGAGACCAGATGTCCTGATGTCCGGCTTGTTCCCTGATGTCCTGATGCCCGGCTCGAATCCCGATGTCCTGATATCCGGATGTCCTGCCTGAGTGCTGATGTCCTTCCTGAGTCCAGATGTCCTGCCTGATGTCCTACCTGAGTCCTGATTTCCACCTGAGTCCTGATGTCCTGCCTGAATCCTGATGCTCTGATGTCCCGCCTGTGTCCTGATGTCCTGCCTGTGTCCAGATGTCCAGTCCGTGGTTCTGGTGGTCCAATTTGTGCTCTTGAGTTGGTCCCTCTCGTGTTCCTGGATGGATTGCTCCTCCGTGGTTCCCGGGAGTCTCCAGCTCTGTTCCCCGTAGACGGTCCCGCCAGTGAGCCCTGGACCTGTCCAGCCTATGCCCAGTGCTGTAGCACCAACGTTCCTGGACCTGTGCTATCTGTGTCTTGCTTATGTTCCGATGTCCTGCCGGTTCCCTGGGGTCTTACCAGTGATGGCTCCTGTCTTTGTCTGAAGGCTGTCCGAGGTCGGTGTTAGATGTTCTCCTGCTGTGCCTGTGCTACGCCTGAGGCCTGAGAGAGGCCATCCTAGTATGCCCCTGCCAGATAACCCTGGACTACATCAACCCGTGATGACCCTAGCCATTGTCTGAAGTCTGCCCGAGGTCGGTGTCTGATGTTGTCCTGCTGAGCCAGTGCCTCTCCTGAGGCCTAAGTGTGAAGTCCTCTTAGGATGCCCGTGCCAGATGACCCTGCACTGCGTCAACCCGTGATGACCTTTAGCTTCGCCTGTCAACCTGAGATGTGTGCCCTTCGTGATGTGCGTAATCAGGAACCTGGTGTCTAGATGTATTTTGCTTTATTTAAGTAAACTTTATGTTTCTTCATACCTGAAGTTGTGCGGTGTCTTTTAGTTCTGCATATGGCCATCTTGTCCACTAGCTCAGCTGCCACAGACCCCGGGCGCTACCCTTCACTAGTCCGGGTAGGCCCGGGTCCCCCTCTGTGGTCCAGTGAGTCCACATTCCACAATCACCTGGGATGCATACCCCGTCATCGTTATGGTCAACGACATGGGAGCATTGGCTGGTACGCCACGCTGCGTCCGCGATCATAACAGTATGGGGTGACATGCTGCACATGTTGCTGGTTATGGGGTGGCATGCTGCAAATGGAGAGGCTTTGAGGGCAACATGCTGCACATGCGGAGGCTTTGGGGGTGACATTCTTCACATGGGGAGGCTATGAGGGCATCATGCTGCACATGGGGAGGCTATGGGGGCGTCATGCTGCCCTTGGGGAGGCTATGGGGGGCCTCATGCAGTGTATATAGGGATGCTGAGTAGGGCTCATGCTGTATATGGGGAGGCTCTGGGGATCATGCTGCATATGGGGGAGGCTGTGTGGGGCTCATGACGCATAAGGGGGAGGCAGTGTGTGGCTCATGCTGTATTTGGGGGAGGCCGTGTGGGGCTCATGCTGTATATGGGGGAGGCCGTGTGGGGCTCATGCCGCATATAAGGGGCTGTTGGGCGGCTCATAGGATATCCAGAATGGGCTGTACTCGGGTTCAAACGATATATGGGGGAATATCAGCATACTTAATTCTGCTTAATATTAAGTGATACAATTAATATTGATATAATTATCAATAATATAATTATAATATATCAATATTAATATTGAGTAGAATTAATTTCAGTCTATTGGTTCGGTCTTCCACAACAATCACGGTCCCTCATGTGGTCCCTCGGGAAAATTAATTGCGCACCCCTGTGCTGGAGACTGTCCCAGGTGTGTGGTGCAAACTAGACGGCTTGGATATTAGAAATAAGGCTATAATAGCATGATTACAAACCATCTGTTAGCAGACAGACCAGGGGCAGTGAAATAAATATGGTTTTCTCAGGCGATATCTAAGCAACACTCAGTATAGGCATAAAGACAGGCAAATTTACAAGCGCTCCGGTCGGTTTGTGACCTGAAGCCCTAGCAGGACAATGATCTGAAGCACACAAGCAAGGCCATATCTAAATTACAGTGGATTTTAACAGCATATTTCATTCTTTGCAATGCATAAATATCTGCGGCATTTCCTCATAGAAATTTGTGCCATTTGGTGCATATGTTACAACATAGCAGATGCTGATTTTCTTTAGCAAACATCATGCAGCAGATATGTCCCATGTAGACATCTCCTAATGGAGTCCACCAGGAATAGAATATTGATGGACAATCTTAAGGACATAGATGCAACTGAATGCAGGAAAGGCAGTTTAGGTTGACCTCGTCTCATTTTTCACAGGTCCACCAGTTTGGTTTAAATTTTAGTGAACCAGGTGGATCCCACGTATGGCAACAAGTCATGCTCTTGTGTAGGACAGTTTGGTAAACGCTACCGATGCTTTCACAACATTCACTGTTTAATACCATATCCTTCATGAAGCATGTTTGGGGCATGTTGGAGTGTGTTAAGGTGTTTACTCCCTATGGGGGCTGAAAAATTAAATGTACAAATATGTAAAAAATAAATAAGCATATTTAGCACTTTTGCATCCATAAAAGTCCAATCTATCAAAAATAAAAAAAAAATTGAAAGTTGAAAATTGTATTTTTTAGGTTTCACCACACCTCTCCAAAAAATCAAAGTGATCAAAACTTTGTATGCAACTCAAAATGGTACTATTAAATATATCTCGCCCTGCAAAAATAAGTCTTCGTACAGGTCTATTGACATAAAAAAGAAATTTTTGGGTGGCAGGAAATGGTGACAAAAACCTTTTTTTTTTTTTACAAAGTTCAGAATTTTTTTAGGCCCTTAAAGTAGTAAAAAATCTATTAAGTTTGGTATCACCATAAGCATATCGATCCATAGAATCAAGTTGCCAGGTCATTTTTACCAATTACCACTGTAAAATGAAACAAAAAAACAACAGCGTGGAACTGCATTTTTTTCAAACAATTTACCTCATTTGGAATTTTTTTTCCCCATATTTCAGTACAATATATAGTAGAGTGCATGATGTCATTCAAAACTACAATCTGTCCTATAATAAACAAGCCCTGATATTGTTAAGTCTACAAAAAATAACAAAAATCATGGCTCTTGGAAGAATGGGAGGAAAAATAATAGCACAAAAGCAAAAATTGGCTGCATACTTTATAGGTTTTTATCAAATGTCACCACTATATCTACCGTTCATAGAAGAGCTAGATGGAAGACATGGTGGTTTGGGAGCTGCCGAGTCCAGAGAAACAAGGTGGCTAGGGAATTTAAAAAGAGGGACTTTATAGATAATGCATTTCAGAGTTGTTCCAACTCCTTCATCAGGTGCAAAAGTAGGGAAGCACACGATCACACTATATAATGGAAAGGGATGACGTAATGCTTGGAAAACCACCCACAAATAGGTGATATAAATAATTAAATAAATCATTGATATTGTAGATAAAAGAACCTTCTTTACAAATAAAAAACAGATTATAAACATACAAACAATCACTGAAAAGAATATAAACAATTACTCACGAACAAGCCTTCAGACAAGATAGTCAGGAGGTCTGAGGTCAGATACCAGAGTGGTTATAGTACAGAGGAGCAAGACAAAGGCGAAGTCAAGTCACAATCCCGGGTCAAGTGCCAGGGTAATTCAAGATAAAGGGATAAGAGATATGGGTAGTCTGAGGTCAAGTCCAGGGTCAGGTACCTGAGGTCAGAAAGCAGCAAGAGCAAAAGGATAATACACACAAATAGTTAAGACAAATCTAAGGTCTGGCAACAAAGATCCAGAAATCAGACAGAGAGCTCTGAACACACATCCCACTGAGCAAAGCTACAATTAACAATGGTCTGCTCATAGCTATTCAATTACGGTAAATAGCTATCAAATTGTAAAGAATGGAAGACACACGGAGGAGAGACTGCAAGCTAGGCCATATTCAGTACCATAGAATAACCTGGGTAGGAGTGCTATCAAAAACAAAGATAGCCCTCACTGCTGTTCAACAGCCAAAACACATGCAGGGATTGTCTTACAAAAGCGTGTTTCCTGTGTCAGGGTCTGGAGGAGGCGCTCGCTGTGTCACTCGTTGCGGGTGGTGCGGCGGTTCATAGGCATTTCTGGCCAGGAGACAAGGAGACAAGGAGAGGATAGATTTCTTAGATGTCACAATCAGAAGGGACAAAGCCGGTCTGATTCAGACAGATATTTTTCGCAAGAAGACTGTGACGAATACGTTGCTCCATGCCTCCTCCTGCCATCCTCGCCACATGATTAAGGCTATTCCGGTAGGCCAATTTCTCCTCCTGTGCCATATCTGTTCCACGGATGAGGATTTCAAAATGAGGGCAGATGAACTGAAATCACGGTTCTTGGCCCGTGGTTACAGTGGACGGTCAATAAAAAAAGCGTACCATCGGGCCAAACATTCCACTCGTAATAATCTCTTGTACAAGAGTACAGACCGGAAGTCCAGTACCAGCAATGTTGTGAGGTTTATTATGTCCTTCCATCTCCAACATGCGAGAATGCGATCGGCCATCAAAAGGGCTTGGCCCATATTGAGGGTCAAACCCATAATTCAGAAATTCCTTCCAGACAATCCATGCATCACGTTCACGCGGGCCAGGAATTTGGGCGACCACCTCACTCGCAGCCATTATGTTGGGCAATCGTCATCAACATTTCTCGATGAAATTCCAGGCAGGGGTGGTTGTGTGCCGTGCGGCAGGTGCGTCGCCTGTCCCAACATTGAGCGAAGCACTACCTTTTCTAACTCTGATGGGTCAGATCGGAATCTTTTCTAATCAAATAGCGTATCACCTGCATCTCAAGATACGTGATATATTATGCCACTTGCCCATGTGGCCTTATATATGTAGGTTTAACCACGAGACAACTAAAAGTCCGCATCAGAGAGCACGTGTTGGGGATTCAGGCAGCATCTGCCTGCACGGACACTTCCACCCTTAAAACTCTGCCACGTCATTTTTGAGAATTTCATCAATGTAATGGCTCCCTACTTAGGGTACGGGGTATTGACTCCCTGAATATAAATATTAGGGGGGGGGTTGTCCAGACGCCTGGCCCAGCTTGAAACCAGATGGATCTGGACACTTAAGACCATCCACCCGGATGGACTTAATGAGAACATGTCTTTCGTCCCTTTCCTGTGATCCCTACCTGCTTGCGCATTTGTGCACAACTTTATGATCACTTAGTGGTTTTATGTGTTTTTGATTGTTTTTACTTTTAGTTTGGCAGATTACATTTCACGTGTACCTTTAATGAAGATTGACACTGGAATTTGGAATATATGTGGAGAAATCTTTGGATCATGCAAGCCATCTACCCCTACTATATTCTATCCAGTACAGCAGGACTTTATTTATACTTTTCTGCCATCTTAGTATATCAATGTTTCATAGAAGTGCGTTTAAATACATTGCACTGTATTTTTTGTATGGTCATTTGCATATGTTCTTGCGGCTTTTTGGTCCTTTTAGATATATTGCTATTATTTAACAGATGCCACATAATCTCTTTATATGTAACACTATTCCTTGATGAACCTTAACTAAAAATGTGGTTGAAATATCTGTTTATATTGATTTGTGTGGCCATTGCGGTTTCACTATCATGATATGTAAATTGTTCTATTTATTTTCCCCTTCTATTTACTGGTGTTCGGTTGCCCTCATGCTTGCCCTTTTGTACAATGACTGCCTGCATCTAGAAGAATATACTGCGCAGGCGCCGCCTCCCTCCTGCAGTGTGGCTGGTGTCCCTCCTCCTGCCGACTGACAACAAGTCACTTGGGGCTCTGTGTGTTTTCTGTGTCAGCGTCTGGAGGAGGCACTCGCTGTGTCACTCGTTGCGGGCCGTGCGGAGGTTCATAGGCAATTCCGGCCAGCACCATATATACTGTAGATATGGCGGCCATAATCTTTCTTCACGCCCCCTGAGGAAGGAGCCTCGCGCTCCGAAATGCGCGTCAGGGAGGGCTAACAGTCCTGCTCCTCTGCTACACCCAGCTTGCCATCCAGGTAATACCATTTGTCTTTGGTGCATGGCTCCTATTTGGTGCCTCTTACTCCCCCTGCGTTATGTAAGCACTTGCTTCTGATATATCACAGTCTGTATGTTTTTTGGCCGGTATTTACAACATGCAAACGTTGGTTACTTTTGTCATATGAGCATTGGCTTATGGTCTTTCTGCTAGCAGGACTTAGGGCACTGCCCTGTGCAAATTATCCCTTATTTTGCGCTATATGAGCACTTGCTCTTCACTAAAGATTTCCTGCATTATATCCTATTGGCTCTTAATATACTATAACCTGTACATACGGTTTCGGTGCTAATATGTTATAGGTAGAGTTGAGCGAAACGGGTCGAAAAATTTCAAAAGTCGCCGACTTTTGGCAAAGTCGGGTTTCATGAAACGAAACCCGACCCTAGGATGAGGTCGGCCACGAGGTCGGCGACTTACGCGCCAAAGTCGCGTTTCAAAAGTTTGTTTTGCGCTCTTTTTCAGCCAATCAGGATCCACGGACACTGTGGGCAACGTGATGACATAGGCAGGGGTCACCACCATCTTTCAGAAGGGCATGCAAGTGATTGGCTTGCTTTGGTGGGCGTCACAGGGGTTATAAAAGGGCGTGCACGCCGACCGCCATCTTACTTCTGCCGATCTTAGCATAGGGAGAGGTTGCTGCTGCTGATTCTTTAGGGAGAGCGTTAGGCAGGGAAGAAGAAAAAAAAACTGCTTCTGCTGCTAGCGATTTTGCCTGTACAACACACCAGTCACTGTGTGTGCAGTGCAAGGGGAGGCTATATTGTGGTGGATCAGCGGTGTTGGTTGTTAGGCTGCCTTCTAAGGCTTACTGACAGCTGCATTGCTGTTTACCCACTGCTCTGCAAACTGCTTTTTTAAAAGCAATCCCAATTTTTTTTTTGTCCTGCTGAGGTACTGAGCGTGCATTTTTTCACACCATACAGCGGTGTACGCTCCTCACACAGTACCGTGTAACGGCTGTTATCACAGCCACAGTGAAGCTATCTGTGTGTCACTCTGTGAGAATAAGTCGAGGACATGTTCCGTTCTTACAGACCTGCACCTACTAGTTTTGTCTAGCTTTCAAACAGTTAAATATATTTGCTGTTTGATCACATTCAAAACTATAGAGAGACAGCGTGTCAGTCCGTATCCTTAAAAAACACGGAGCTTGACAATTTTACGTACACCGGACAGCCGTGTACGTGCACGCTCCTCTCAGTACCGTGTAACGGCTGTTATCACGGCCACAGTGAAGCTATCTGTGTGTCACTGTGGAAGGATAAGTGGAGGACTTGTTCCGTTCTTACAGACCTACACTCTAGGGAGATTCCTATTCTGCCCAATTCTACATACACCTTGTAGTTTGTGATACACTAGCCAATTTCTGCCTGTGACATAGCGCTCTGATATTCAGTGGGCCTCACACAATCCAAAAGTGTCCAGTGTCCACTAGTGTGTGCAGAAATTCAAAATCTCCCTTATCCTGTAGTCACTTTTTTCACACCTATGCCATCGAGCCTGTGACATAGCGCTGTGATATTCAGTGGGCCTCACACAATCCATAAGTGTCCAGTGTCCACAAGTGTGTGCAGAAATTCAAAATCTCTGTGATCCTGTAGTCACTTTTTTCACACCTGTGCCATCAAGCCTGTGACATAGCGCTCTGATATTCTGTGGGCCTCACACTATCCAAAAGTGTCCAGTGTCCACTAGTGTGTGCAGAAATTCAAAATCTCCTTTATCCTGTAGTCACTTTTTTCACACCTGTGCCATCGAGCCTGTGACATAGCGCTCTGATATTCAGTGGGCCTCACACAATCCAAAAGTGTCCAGTGTCCACTAGTGTGTGCAGAAATTCAAAATCTCCCTTATCCTGTAGTCACTTTTTTCACACCTGTGCCATCGAGCCTGTGACATAGCGCTCTGATATTCAGTGGGCCTCACACAATCCAAAAGTGTCCAGTGTCCACTAGTGTGTGCAGAAATTCAAAATCTCCCTTATCCTGTAGTCACTTTTTTCACACCTGTGACATCAAGCCTGTGACATAGCGCTCTGATATTCAGTGGGCCTCACACAATCCAAAAGTGTCCAGTGTCCACTAGTGTGTGCAGAAATTCAAAATCTCCCTTATCCTGTAGTCACTTTTTTCACACCTGTGCCATCGAGCCTGTGACATAGCGCTCTGATATTCAGTGGGCCTCACACAATCCATAAGTGTCCAGTGTCCACAAGGGTGTGCAGAAATTCAAAATCTCTGTGATCCTGTAGTCACTTTTTTCACACATGTGCCATCGAGCCTGTGACATAGCGCTCTGATATTCAGTGGGCCTCACACAATCCAAAAGTGTCCAGTGTCCACTAGTGTGTACAGAAATTCAAAATCTCCCTTATCCTGTAGTCACTTTTTTCACACCTGTGCCATCGAGCCTGTGACATAGCACTCTGATATTCAGTGGGCCTCACACAACCCATAAGTGTCCAGTGTCCACAAGTGTGTGCAGAAATTCAAAATCTCTGTGATCCTGTAGTCACTTTTTTCACACCTGTGCCATCGAGCCTGTGACATAGCGCTCTGATATTCAGTGGGCCTCACACAATCCAAAAGTGTCCAGTGTCCACTAGTGTGTGCAGAAATTCAAAATCTCCCTTATCCTGTAGTCACTTTTTTCACACCTGTGCCATCGAGCCTGTGACATAGCGCTCTGATATTCAGTGGGCCTCACACAATCCAAAAGTGTCCAGTGTCCACTAGTTTGTGCAGAAATTCAAAATCTCCCTTATCCTGTAGTCACTTTTTTCACACCTGTGCCATCGAGCCTGTGACATAGCGCTCTGATATTCAGTGGGCCTCACACAATCCATAAGTGTCCAGTGTCCACAAGTGTGAGCAGAAATTCAAAATCTCTGTGATCCTGTAGTCACTTTTTTCACACCTGTGCCATCGAGCCTGTGACATAGCGCTCTGATATTCAGTGGGCCTCACACAATCCAAAAGTGTCCAGTGTCCACTAGTGTGTGCAGAAATTCAAAAATCTCCCTTATCCTGTAGTCACTTTTTTCACACCTGTGCCATCGAGCCTGTGACATAGCGCTCTGATATTCAGTGGGCCTCACACAATCCAAAAGTGTCCAGTGTCCACTAGTTTGTGCAGAAATTCAAAATCTCCCTTATCCTGTAGTCACTTTTTTCACACCTGTGCCATCGAGCCTGTGACATAGCGCTCTGATATTCAGTGGGCCTCACACAATCCATAAGTGTCCAGTGTCCACAAGTGTGAGCAGAAATTCAAAATCTCTGTGATCCTGTAGTCACTTTTTTCACACCTGTGCCATCGAGCCTGTGACATAGCGCTCTGATATTCAGTGGGCCTCACACAATCCAAAAGTGTCCAGTGTCCACTAGTGTGTGCAGAAATTCAAAATCTCCCTTATCCTGTAGTCACTTTTTTCACACCTGTGCCATCGAGCCTGTGACATAGCGCTCTGATATTCAGTGGGCCTCACACAATCCATAAGTGTCCAGTGTCCACAAGTGTGTGCAGAAATTCAAAATCTCCCCTGTCCTATAGACACCTTGTACCTTGTTTTACATTACTATATAGTTTGTTGGATTTTGTCTACATTTCTACAAAAAATGAGGAAGGCTGATGGAAGAGGCCGTGGAATTGGGCGGGGGTTGGCAGCTGGTAATGATGGTGTTGGATCTGATGGTAGTGGCAAGAGCAAAATAGGACCGAATGCAGGAGGTGTTGAGCCTGCGTCATCGTCTGGCTCCATAAGGCTTCGAAGGCTTAGTTTTCTAGGAGTTGGCAAACCGCTTTTAAAGCCAGAGCATCAGGAAAAAGTTTTGTCTTACATTGCTGACTCAGCCTCCAGCTCTATCGCCTCCTCTTCTGAAGTTGTAAAAAGTAAAAGCACTGAGTCGTCATTGGAGGCTCATGTTCATGAACCACACCTTTCCTTCTGTCCTTCACCCCAACCAAGATTGAAGGATGACGCAGGCCATACTACTGATTACTCCATGGAGCTGTTTTCACATACCATGCCTGGATTATCAAGTGAAATGGTGAATTACCCAGGCCAAGATGAATCTGACATGGAGTGCACTGATGCACAGCCGCTGATAGATGATTCTGCTGGTACATTCACTCAGAGCACTACATTGTCCTCGCAGTGTACAGAGCCAGATTCTGACCCTGATGAGACTCAGGTGCCCCTTCCCGCACACTATACCACCATACACAGTGACACAGAGGAAGGTGCACATGACATTGAAGAGGAGGTGATGGATGACCCAGTTGTTGACCCAGATTGGCATCCATTGGGGGAAGAGGGTGCTGCTTCCAATAGCTCAGATGAGGAGCATCCACAGCAGACATCGACATCGCAACAGCTGTTATCTGGCAGGCCCAGAGCACTCCAAAGACAGGTTCCAAAAATCAAAAGAGTTGCTGGACAGCTTGTCCAGAGGGTCAAAAGATCACAGCGTGCTAGGCCGCAAAATGTCTGCCAAAGTAGGAAGAGTGCAGTGTGGCACTTTTTTTAACAAAATCCTCATGATCAGGCCAAGGTTATCTGTAAGAAGTGCGCAAAGACCTTTAGCCGAGGGAAAAATCTGAAAAATTTGAATACCAGTTGCATGCTTAGACATTTAACCACCATGCACTTGCAAGCGTGGACACAACACCAAACCTCAAGTGCCACATGTGCAACTGATCACAACGAAGGTAGTCAGCAACGCTACATTGTTTCCCCCACTGTAAGCCCACCGGTTAGCACAGCAGCAAATGTTGAGATGTCGTTGCAAGGCCACAGCAGTCAGGGAATCCCACTGTTATATCCACGAAATACTGAATCTAGGCCATCAGAAAGAACACCAACTCCATCACCATCATCAACCCTCTCTCAGTCCGCCCTGTCCACCGCTACTTCCACCATATGCAGCTCTCAAGTCCAGCTCACCCTCCCAGACACTATGAGTAGGTCAAGAAAGAACTCAGTCTCTCATCCGCGTACACTGGGTTTGAACGCCCACATTGCCAAACTAATCTCGTTTGAGATGATGCCCTATCGGTTGGTGGAAAGCGCAGCTTTCCGCGAACTCATGGCCTATGCAGTACCACGCTATGACCTACCCAGTCGCCACTTCTTCTCTCGCAAAGCCATCCCAGCCCTCCACCATCATGTAAAAGACAGCATTGTCCATGCACTCAAGCAGTCAGTGAGTGGAAAGGTGCACCTCACAACTGATGCATGGTCCAGTAGGCATGGCCAGGGCCGTTACGTGTCCATCACTGTGCACTGGGTTAATGTGGTGGATGCAGGGTCCACAGGGGACAGCGGTAGTGGGACAGTGCTGCCTAGCCCACGGTATAGGAAACAGTTGGCTGTAGGCGTTCGACCCTCCTCCTCCTCCTCCTCCAGAAGCGAAAGCTCGTCCACAGAGCGCAGTCGTACGAGCACTCCATCTGCAGCTGCCACTGTTGCACACGAGGTGTCCTCCTATCGAGCAGCTAGTGGAAAGCGTCAGCAGGCTGTGTTGCAGATGATGTGTTTGGGCGACAGACACACCGCCGAGGTGCTGGCCGAGTACTTGAAGCGACAAACTGAGTCATGGCTGGGCAGTGTACATCTTGAGGCAGGCAAGGTAGTTAGTGATAACGGCTGTAATTTTGTGGCAGCCATAGCCCTTTCAAAACTCAGCCACATACCTTGCTTGGCTCACACCTTGAACCTGGTGGTGCAGTGCTTCCTCAAAAATTATCCGGAGTTAACAGCCCTGCTCCAGAAGGTGCGAAGACTGTGCGCGCACATCCGCCGGTCGCCTGTACACTCCGTTCGTATGCAGAAGCTGCAGCGATTGCTCCACCTTCCCAACCACCGCCTCATTATCGACATTGCAACAAGGTGGAACTCCACCCTGCACATGGTGGAGCGGCTGTGCGAGCAGAGGCAGGCCATAATGCATTTGTGGGAGGATACACGGCCAGGCACTTTGAGAGCAGACATGGAGTTGACAGGTGTGCAGTGGTCGAAGCTGAAAGACCTCTGTAAAGTCCTTCAGTGTTTTGAGGAATGCACACGGCTGGTAAGCGCAGACGACGCCATCCTAAGCATGAGCATCCCACTTATGCGTCTGCTCATGCAAACTTTGACGCACCTTAAGGAGCAGGCGTCTGCAGCCAATGTTGATGAGGAGGAAGAGGAGGAGGGAATCCTTGATGACATTCAGCCATTGTCTGCTCAGGGACCTCTCCTGGACGAGGTGGAGGAAGAAGAGGAGGAGGATGATGATGGGGATGATTACTTAGGGGAGGAGGATGCATCTCGTGGGGCAAGTGAAAATGTTGGCATGGCAAGGTCTGGTACAGGGTTTGTGCGTGACTGGAGGGATGTGGATTTGCCAGAAAGTGCTCCTCCAACCAGCACTCGCAGTGCATCATTGACACCGGGAACATTGGCCCACATGTCAGATTATGCCTTGCAGATCCTAAAAAGGGACCCCCCCATTGCCAAAATGATGAACGATGACGACTACTGGTTGGCCAGCATCCTGGATCCACGCTATAAAGGCAAATTACAAAACATCATGCCACAGGAGAACCTTGACCTAATATTGGCTAATAAACAAGCAACTCTGGTAAATCGGTTGCTTGAGGAATTCCCAGCACACAGCAGCGGTGATGGTTCTCACACGAGCCGTGCGGGCCGGGGGCAGCTTGACAGAGGTGTTCATGGTGCACACAGCAGAAGTGGCGTTGGAGACAGGGGTTTCATGACAATGTTGTGGACTGATTTTTCAAGTACCGCTCACACAACTGGTAATACTGCATTGATGGAAAGTGACAGGAGACAGCAGTTGTCAACTATGGTTACAAACTACTTTTCCTCCCATATCGATGTTCTCCCACACAGGTCATTCCCCTTTGACTATTGGGCCGCTAAACTGGACACCTGGCCTGAATTGGCACAATATGCCTTACAGGAGCTCGCTTGCCCAGCTGCAAGTGTGCTATCGGAAAGAGTCTTCAGTGCAGCTGGATCAATCCTGACAGAAAAAAGGACCCGTCTGTCAACCCAAAATGTGGATGATCTAACCTTCATTAAAATGAACCATGCATGGGTTTCCAAGGATTTTGTCCCACCTTCCCCTGATGACACATAGGGTGACAGAAAAATGGCTTGCTATGGTCCACCTCTTCCTGGGACTTGACCTATTTCGCCTTTTGCATCAGCTGAATGTCCAACATCAACATATGCCACTTTCTAAAACTCCCTAACTGTGCTGCCTCCCCCCCCATGGCCGGGGTCACCACCTAGCGCACGACACCGTGGGAGTGCCGTTGCCCTGGACAGGTGGGTAGGCCGACTCTTGGGCGTAGGCACTGGCACAGGGTCCCTCATAGTGCAATCAAGTGTCTCTGACGGTGGTGGTGCACACCCGCCGTCAGACACACCGCCGTACTATGAGGGGCCCAGTGCCAGTACCGACGCCCACGAGTGGGTCCCCCTTGCTTGGGCAGGGCCCCAGCATTTGCAATCTTTACCTCTCCCTGCTCCTCCGCTGTGTAGTCTGGGCCGTCAAATCCATACTGTGCCTGACACCGTCTGAGCCTGCCTCCTGATGTATAGACATATATTTTGAATGTGTACGCTATCCATACATGTTATCCGGGGATACGGTACCCTTTCTCACCTTTGTGCAATCACGTGCAATCCATACTGGGCTTAACACCGTCTGAGCCTGCCTCCTGATGTATAGAAATATATTTTGAATGTTTACGCTATCCATACATGTTATCCGGGGATACAGTACCCTTTCTCACCTTTGTGCAATCACGTGCAATCCATACTGGGCCTAACACCGTCTGAGCCTGCCTCCTGATGTATAGACATATATTTTGAATGTGCACGCTATCCATACATGTTATCCGGGGATACGGTACCCTTTCTCACCTTTGTGCAATCACGTGCAAGCCATACTGGGCCTAACACCGTCTGAGCCTGCCTCCTGATGTATAGACATATCTTTTGAATGTGTACGCTATCCATACATGTTATCCGGGGATACGGTACCCTTTCTCACCTTTGTGCAATCACGTGCAAGCCATACTGGGCCTAACACCGTCTGAGCCTGCCTCCTGATGTATTGACATTTATTTTGAATGTGTACACTATTCATACATGTTATCCGGGGATACTGTACCCTTTCTCACCTTTGTGCAATCACGTGTAATCCATACTGGGCGTGAGAACGGCTGGCGAGCTGTTAAGCAAGCTACAGCACCTGTGGTTTGCACACGTAAGTTTTTCATTTTTTCAGGAATGACGGTTAGGCCTAATTCCGGAACTGCGGTTGACCTGCACTTAATGGGAAATCATCGTTCGCGGGTAATAATTGTAATCAGTGATCCCCATCACTAACGTTGTTCAGCGGGTTATCTGCACCTGAAAACGACAAACGCTGGCCTTTTCAGTGTAGCGCACATGCAGCCACGGACATGTAAGGGCATGACACACCAGTTATTGGCCATTCTCATGTGCCAGAGCCTCACGTGTCCCTCTAGTAAGCCGGACTCGGACCGCGGGGCATGACGGAGTCTCGTTCATTAACGGAAGTAAGCTTGCAATGTGTGCATCTTTTCTGTAGCTGGCATGGTTGAGGTTTCCCAGGTGGAGTCGAATTTAACCGTAGGCTCCACTCCTGGTGGTGCCCTTCTGGACATTCCTTTAAGGTTCAGCTTTGCAACCATACTGCCCACGTAAAACAAACACTTTGCCTTCATGAACGCTGTTTGGAGGGTCATGACTCGTGGGAATAACGCCGCCCAATCAGTTAACCTGCTAGAGAGATCCTTCCTTGCTCCCAAGCATGACATCACACTCCCTAGGAGGAAGGTAATGCCACTGTGGCGACCGTACTCCTGGGGGCGACACAAGTGCACTGATGCCCAGCCACTGCTCGATGAATCTGCTGGTACATTGACCCAGACCACTACATTCCCCTCGCACGCTACACGGCCTGAATCTGACCCTGATGAAACTCAGGTTACCCTTCCCATATACAGTTCCATCTTACACGGTGACAAAGAGGAAGCTGCAGATGAAAGTGCAGGTTCCGGCCACCCGCCATCAGACACACCACCGTACTATCAGGGGCCCTGTGCCAGTGCCGTCTCCAACGAGTGGGCCCCCCCTGCTTGCTCAGGATCACAGCACTTGCAAGGTTGAAATACTGTGCAGTGAGATGGAAGATGGGGACGACGAGGAGTCCAGACTAGTATAGGGATTCCCTAGCGAGGAGACTTATTTGATTGTTTTCAATGTTGGGACAGCAATTTTTGGGGAGCACTATACTCTGGAGAATGATAGATGGGCCCTACCATACACTGGAACATTCCAAAGGTGGACATCAGACACTGGAGCAGCATTTACAGGGCCCATTATACACTAGAGCATTAGAAATGGGGCCCATTATGTTTGGAGCATTATTTGGGCCCATAAGACAGTGGAGCTTCATCCATGGGGACCAACATATACTGTAGCATTATGTGGAGCTCATCATATACTATTTCAAACATTATATGGGACCAATGATTCTGTATGGAGAAATAGATGGGCCTCGTCATGAGATGTAAAAAGTGAAGTATTTTTCATTGTACTATACCGCTATTTCTCTGCCGTATCGGAGCATGATGAGTTGTGGTATGTGTTAAAGGGGCGCTCTTTCGCCCAGGGCACATGAAAACCTGGAGCCAGCCCTACCCCCCCACAACTTTAGCCAAATAACCCCCATTTTTCAGTGCGTAACTTGTATTATGAAGTTAATTAAGGTTGACAAGCTTAAGTAAGAAGAATTGATGCTTTTGGCATTCAAATGGGCACTGTAGGTGTGTTTCCTCTCCTCCTCTCACTGCCGACTTTTATTCCCCATTGACTTACATTGGGTTTCGTGTTTCGGGACGACCCCGACTTTTCCCTATAATCGGCCGATCTTGCTCGACCCGACTTTTGGAAAAGTCGGGTTTCACGAAACGAAACTCGACCCTAAAAAAACAAAAGTCGCTCAACTCTAGTTATAGGGCTTTGCCCTGAGCAAAATAATTCCTTTTTGCTCCATATGAGCATTTGCTCTTTATGTAATATTGCCTGCATCATTTTCTATTACAAATTGTAGTTTACACAGTTGCAGAGGTGTTTGGTCTGTGTGCCCATATTTTCATATGTGACTATTTGGTGTGCACAATTTTCCCTGCCCCTACCATTGTACCTTACAGTTTTTAACTTTTGCATTTAATAAAGTATTACTTTTTATGGGACTTTGTGACTATTTTTCTATTCTTCTTAGCATGTATCACACTTGTATAGCATAAAGAAACATTATAATGGATACTCTCATGCTTGTCTGGGATCTCCCCCCCCCCCCCCTCGCAGTATTGTGCTCTCTGGGACTGAAGGAGCACAGGTTATGCCTTGTGTAGGACATGTGGTTGCATTCAAAACTTGTCTCAATTTCACTTTGCTATGAGCATTTGATCATTGCAAGTTCTGCCGCCATAGGTAAGGAGAAAAGACCAGTAAAATGGTTCTGGTGACTGTCTACATATATATAGGTACAATAACCTGCTTTACAAGATAACATTCTGGTTATGCTCTATGCATTAGGAACACTTTTATATAAAGCACTGGTATTTATTTTTTTTTTTAGATGCAGTTGAATTCAATCCACACATTGCAATTGAAAACATATGGACATTGATGAAGGAAATCATTAGCAACAGATGCCAAACGATTTAAATATGGAAAATATATTGTTTGAATTTCCTGAAGTTTTGATTTTTTGATTTTTTAAAGTATTTGTGTTGTAAGTCAGTCCGATTGTTTCAATTACACAAGTCTGGAAGCATTGAGATAAAAGTTCTTTTAAGGAGCAGAATCCTTTTTTTCCCCAAAGACGTGGAGAATGAAAATGCCTTCAAAAAGTTTACAATAATTTTATATCGCAAAAATATTCTATAGTTTTGTACACTGATTGAGCCTGAATTTTTACAGCATCCCCTAGCACCCACATCAGATTCCCAAGGGCAAACCTTATTGTGGTGGAACTACTGTATGTGGTTAAGGTGAACATAATGTGGATGAAGAGGTCTGTTAGGGCTGAACTCCAGCACCAAAAAGGAAAAATTAAAACAGAACATAAAGGTATAAAAAATATTAAAAAAGATTAGGCTCCATAAACTTAGGCATTCAAAAGCATTTTGTAAAGGCCCAAAAAATAAAAAGAAGATAAGGATCCATAACTTAAGCATTTCAGGTTAAATAACCCTTATTCAAAAACATAACGTAAAGGTATAAAAAAAATATAAAAAGGTTAGAATCCATAATCTTACAATTTCGGGTTAAACAACTCTTATTCATAGCATAGCATGAATGAGGGTTGCTTAACCTGAAACACGTAAAAATATCAAAACAGTACACTGTCACTTCTATACAAGTCAACTGTCTAGTGCCATCAGTAATTTTATGTGACACTGCTAAATCTTTTAAAATTTTTTTGTACCTTTACATTATTGTTTTTGAATACGAGTTGTTTACCCCAAAACGCATGAGCTTATTGTCATGATCCATGCGGGATCATGTCAGATAAGAGCACTGGTAACCTTTTTTTTTTTCTCTCTAAGCTTTGTGCTTAGAGATAGTTTTGCCCCCGGTGGCCAGTATGGTCATTGCACTTGTGCTTAGAGATAGTTTTGCCCCCGGTGGCCAGTATGGTCATTGCACTGGTGCTTTAGAGATAGTTTTGCCCCCGGTGGTGGTTAGTGTAATTGCATGGGAATCACTAACAGGTGTGCTTACTCAATAAAGGTGTGTCAGTTGGGCTCACTCATGTTGGTGATATTGTTGGTCTTTTCCAACCATCCTGGGTGAAGCAAGGAGCTGAGGAGAGTCCAGGGCAGCTCAGTCAGAGGCTGGAGTGGCAGCTATGGTATCAGCGAGGAGTTCGTGTAAAGCATGGTGGAGTAGCAGCTATGTGTCAGTGAAAAATTCTTGCAAAGCTTGGTGGAGTGGCAGCTATGGTGTAGAGCTGCACTCAGTTGCTGGACTCTGTTGCTGAAAGCTGCACTCAGGTGCTGGACTCCGTTGCTGAAAGCTGCACTCAGGTGCTGGACTTCATTGCTGGACAGTTGTACTCAGGTGCTGGACTCTGTGGCTCCAAGGCGGCACTCGGGTGCTGGACGCTGTTGCTGTAAAGCTGCACCCAGGTGTTGGACACGGTGGGAGGAAGATGCACTCAGGTGTTGGTCTCTGTTGCCAGGAGCAAGTGCATCAGAGCAAAGCTAAGCGTTTCCCTGTTTGTCACTTTTCCTCATGTTGGTGTTAGTACAGCGGTGGGGCCAGTGCCTGCACCACCCAGCTCCCTAGTAAGGAATAGGTGTAGGGTGTGCTAGGGTGACAGGTATCCGGATCGGCGACAGGTAAAGAGCCTGTATAGAGAACGTTAGGAGTGTTAGGGACTCTGACTCAGGTGAGTGCAGGAGGTCTCCACGTCCCCCGTTCCCTATCGCAGGGCCCACCATTGTAAATGTTTCCCTATCCCCTTTGTCTTGTTGTATAAGTTACCGGCCTGTGGGCCGTGTCACACTGGACAATTACACGTGCCGTGTCCTGTTGTACTAGTTACCGGCCTGCTGGCCGTGTCACACAGGACGGGGCGCGTGACACTTATGGATCCTAATCTTTAAAAAATTTTTTTTGTACTTTTACATTAAGTTTTAATTTTTCCTTTCCTGGTGCTGGAGTTCAGTCCTAACAAACCTCTTTGACCTGGAAGCTAGTCCAGTGTTTCCCATACTCCCTGCACCACACCCTGACCACAGAATGTCTTTTTAAAGGGCTTATGGATCATAATCTTTAAAAAAAAAATATATATATATTTGTACCTCTACATTATGTTTTAAAAACTCATAGTAAAAGTTACGTTTTAATTTTTCCTTTTCTGAAGCTGGAGTTCGGACCTCTTTGTCCATTTTGACCTAGAAGGTAGTCCGGTGTGTTTCCCACACTTACTGCACCACACCCTGACCAGTGCCTATGTAGGTGACACTACTGGACTGATATCATTTTAATTGTATAGTTATGGGTCTGACAGTATATTTTGGACACTTATGTGGCTTCTTCTATTAAACAGATACTTTTATGTATCATGAGCTAAAATATATAGAGATGGATTAATTTTAAGGGAAACGGTCTGATAGAAAATGCTGTGCAATATATGAGCAAGTTGTTATAGCGCGGGAGAAACTGATCCAATTTATATAAAGGATTGTGGTGGAAGCTTCAGGATAACTGCAGATTCTGGGTTCAGCAGTCAAGTGAGTGACCTAAATTAATAATGATTGACAATCACTGAATAGGACCATACTTGGCTGCTAACCTCAAAATGAGCAGAAATTATGATAAATGTTAAACAGAATACTTTTCGTTCCTCTCTTCCCGCTCAATCTTTTACTACTGCACATTCCCTTTAAAAGGGAGTCAGCCAACATTTTTCATCCTGTTAGCCCTGGATGGGTTATTTGTAAAGCCGTATAAAAATACCCGCTTTGATTTTCAAACTACTTGCAAAAGACAGAAATCAAAGCTTTGGGATACGCTCACAAGGGCTGGATATGCTGTAGAATTTCCTTTTGAAATTTGTGAGTGGAAAAGTCACAAGATAATACAGTACCAACAGTATCAGTGGTAAATAAATGTTGCTAATATTACCCACGATGCTTATTTTCAGCTTTATCAATGCATAATCAAACCAAAAAAGAAATGGAATCAAGAGCAATAAATAAAATATAAATTTTTTTTTTTATTATACTCAATATAATAAGATACAATATGTAGAAAATTAGTATGGAAAAATACAAAATAAGGGAATCAGCGACATCCAATTACCACACATAGATTAGATTAGAATCCTGGTACAAATAATGTTTTCTAGGTAAAGGCAAAAAAATCACGCCCCCGAAGAAGCAAGAAGCGAAACGCACGTAGGGGTCCTGCAGTCCACACTATAGATAGGTTGGTACTTGTTTATTCATACAATATTGATTTTCAGGTATTTATACATCATTGGCTGTTTTCCTTCTAACATCCTATGCTCCCTTTAGGTCGGCTGACAGTTTTTTTTTTTCTGCGGTCTTCAGACTCCTATTTGAGGATTACATATTTATATATTATATGACATATAATAAGTAATAATTTTTGTCGGTGACCGGTTTTTATGCACTTTATTGAAGGTACTGTGTGCCGCTGCATTTGAGAGATAATTAACCCCTTCACCCCCAAGGGTGGTTTGCACGTTCATGACCGGGCCAATTTTTAGAATTCTGACCACTGTACCTTTATGAGGTCATAACTCTGGAACGCTTCCATGGATCTGTAATTCATGTTAGTGGTAAAATTTCATTCAAAAAACTTGCGTTTATTTGTGAGAAAAGCGGAAATTTGGCGAAAATGTTGAAAATTTCGCAATTTTCCAACTTTGAATTTTTATGCCCTTAAATCACAGAGATATGGCACCCAAAAAACTTGATAAGTAACATTTCCCACATGTTTACTTTACATCAGCACAATTTTGGAACCAACATTTTTTTTTTGTTAGGAAGTTATAAGGGTTAAAAGTTGACCAGCGATTTCTCATTTTTACAACACCATTTTATTTTTACGGACCACATCACATTTGAAGCCACTTTGAGGGGTCTATATGATAGAAAATACCCAAAAGTGACAACATTCTAAAAACTGCACCCCTTAAGGTGCTCAAAACCACATTCAAGAAGTTTATTAACCCTTTAGGTGCGTCACAGGAATTTTTTTGAATATTTAAAAAAAAATGAACATCTAACTTTTTTTCACAAAAAAAATACTTCAGGTTCAATTTTTTTTATTTTACCAAGGGTAACAGGAGAAATTGGACTGCAAAAGTTATTGTGCAATTTGTCCTGAGTATGCTGATACCTGATATGTGGGGGGAACGACTGTTTCGGCGCATGGCAGAGCTCAGAATGGAAGGAGCGCCGTTTGACTTTTTCAATGCAAAATTGTCTGGAATTCAGATCGGACGCCATGTCACGTTTGGAGAGTCCCTGATGTACCTAAACAGTGGAAACCCCCTACAAGTGACCCCATTTTGGAAACTAGACCCCCCAAGGAACTTATCTAGGTATGTGGTGAGAACTTTGAACCCACAAGGGCTTTACAGAAGTTTATAACGTACAGCGGTACAATTAACAAATCATATTTTTTCCACAAAAATGATCTTTTCACCCCAATTTTTATTTTCCCAAGGGTAACAGGACCCTAAAAGTTATTGTGCAATTTGTCCTGAGTACGCTGATACCCCACATGTGGGGGTAAACCACTATTTGGGCGCATGGCAGAGCTCGGAAGGGAAGCAGCGCCATTTGACGTTTTTGGCTGGAATTGAGATCGGACACCATGTCGCGATTGGAAAACCCCTGATGTACCTAAACAGTGGAAACCCCCCACAAATGACACCATTTTGTAAACTAGACCCCCCAAGGAACTTATCTAGATGTGTGGTGAGCACTTTGAACACCCCAGTGCTTCACAGAAGTTTATAATGCCCGGGCATGAAAATAAAAAAATCGTATTTTTTCCACAAACATGATCAATTAGTCCCCAATTTTTTTATTTTCCCAAGGGTAACAGGAGAAATTGAACCCCAAAAGTTGTTGTCCAATTTGTCCTGAGTACGCTGACACCCCATATGTGGGAGAAAACTACTGTATGGACACACGTCAGGGCTCGGAAGGGAAGTAGTGACGTTTTGGAATGCAGACTTTGATGGAATGGTCTGCGGGTGTCACGTTGCTTTTGGAGAGCCCCTAATGTACCTAAACAGAGGAAACCCCCCACAAATGACCCCATTTTGAAAACTAGACCCCCTAAGGAACTTATCTAGATGTGAGGTGAGCACTTTGAACCCCCAAGGGCTTCACAGAAGTTTATAATGCCCGGGCATGAAAATAAAAAAATCGTATTTTTTCCACAAACATGATCAATTAGTCCCCAATTTTTTTATTTTCCCAAGGGTAACAGGAGAAATTGAACCCCAAAAGTTGTTGTCCAATTTGTCCTGAGTACGCTGACACCCCATATGTGGGAGAAAACTACTGTATGGACACACGTCAGGGCTCGGAAGGGAAGTAGTGACGTTTTGGAATGCAGACTTTGATGGAATGGTCTGCGGGTGTCATGTTGCTTTTGGAGAGCCCCTAATGTACCTAAACAGAGGAAACCCCCCACAAATGACCCCATTTTGAAAACTAGACCCCCTAAGGAACTTATCTAGATGTGAGGTGAGCACTTTGAACCCCCAAGGGCTTCACAGAAGTTTATAATGCCCGGGCATGAAAATAAAAAAATCGTATTTTTTCCACAAACATGATCAATTAGTCCCCAATTTTTTTATTTTCCCAAGGGTAACAGGAGAAATTGAACCCCAAAAGTTGTTGTCCAATTTGTCATGACTACGCTGATGCCCCATATGTGGGAGAAAACTACTGCATGGACACACGTCGGGGCTCGGAAGGGAAGTAGTGACGTTTTGGAATGCAGACTTTGAGGGAATGTTCTGCGGGTGTCATGTTGCCTTTGGAGAGACCCTAATGTACCTAAACAGAGGAAACCCCCCACAAATGACCCCATTTTGGAAACTAGACCCCCTAAGGAACTTATCTAGATGTGTGGTGAGCACTTTGAACCCCCAAGGGCTTCACAGAAGTTGATAATGCCCGGGCATGAAAATAAAAAAATCGTATTTTTTCCACAAACATGATCAATTAGTCCCCAATTTTTTCATTTTCCCAAGGGTAACAGGAGAAATTGGACCCCAAAAGTTGTTGTCCAATTTGTCATGAGTATGCTGACACCCCATATGTGGGAGAAAACTACTGTATGGACACACGTCGGGGCTCGGAACGGAAGCAGTGACGTTTTGGAATGCAGACTTTGATGGAATGGTCTGCGGGTGTCATGTGCGTTTGGAGAGCCCCTGATGTACCTAAACTATTGAAACTCCCCACAAGTGACCCCATTTTGGACACTAGACCCCCCACGGAACTTATCTAGATGTGTGGTGAACACTTTGAACCCCCAAGTGCTTCACAGAAGTTTATAACGCTCGGACGTGAAAATAAAAAAATCATTTTTTTCCACAAAAATGATATTTTTGCCCCCAATTTTTTATTTTCCTAAGGGTAACAGGAGAAATTGGACCCCAAAAATTGTTTTGCAATTTGTCCTGAGTAGGCTGATACCCTACATGTGGGGGTAAAACACTGTTTGGGCGCATGTCAGAGCTTGGAAGGGAAGGAGCACCATTTGACTTTTTCAACTCAGAATTGGCTGGAATTGAAATCAGACGCCATGTTGCATTTGGAGAGCCCCTGATGTGCCCAAACAGTGGAAACCCCCAATTCTAACTCCAACCCGAACCCCAACACACCCCTAACCTTAATCTCAGCCCTAGCCCTGACCCTAGCCCTGACCCTAGCCCTAGCCCTAACCCTAGCCCTAACCCTAACCCTAACCCTGCCCTAACCCTAACCCTAGCCCTAACCCTAATGGAAAAATGGAAATAAATACATCTTTTTAATTTTATTATTTTTCCCTAACTAAGGGGTGATTTACTATTTATGGCGGTTTTTATGTTTGGCAGCTGTCGCGCGCTAAAAGACGCTTTTTATTGTAAAAATAGTTTTTGCATCACCACATATTGAGAGCTATAATTTTTCCGTATTTTGACCCACCGAGTCATGTGAGGTCTTATTTTTTGCGGGACGAGTTGACATTTTTATTGGTACCATTTTCGGGCACGTCACATTTTTTGATCGCTTTTTATTCCGATTTTTGGGACGCAGAATGAACAAAAACCAGCGTTTCATGAATTTCTTTTGGGGGGGTGCGTTTACACCGTTCCGCGTGTGGTAAAATTGATAAAGCGGTTTTATTCTTCGGGTCAGTACGGTTACAGCGATACCTCATTTAGGTCGTTTTTTTATGTTTTGTCGGTTTTATGCAATGAAAACTATTTTATATAAAAAATAATTATTTTTGCATCGCTTTATTCTGCGAGCTATAACTTTTTTATTTTTTTCGCTGATGTTGCTGTGTTGTGGCTCGTTTTTTTCGGGACAAGATGACGTTTTCAGCGGTACCATGGATATTTATATGTGTCTTTTTGATCGCGCGTTATTACACTTTTTGTTTGGCGGTATGATAATAAATCATTATTTTTTGCTTCGTTTTTTATTTTTATTTTTTAAGGGGTTCGCTAAAGGGGTTAACTAATGGGACAATTTTATAGGGCAGGTCGTTACGGACGCGGCGATACCTAATATGTGTACTTTTATTGTTTGTTTTTTTTATTTTCAAAAAATGGATTTATTTGGGGGAATATTTTTTTTTTTTTGTAATTTATTTGGCGATTTTTTTAAAATTATTTTAACACTTTTTTTTAATTTTTTTTTACTTTATTAAATAGTCCCAGGTGGGACATCACTCTTCTGTGACAGATCAGCAATCTGTCACAGGCACTGCAGAAGGCTTCCTCATGCCTGCGCTTTGCAGGCACTGAGGAAGCCAGCTTCCTGCAGGCCCCCGAAGGCCCCCGTCGCCATCTTGGATTCGGGGGCCTGCAGGAAAGGAGCCCCCGGCAGCAGCACTGCACATTGTGCTGCCGTGGGGGGTTCAGGGAAGTACGGAGGGAGCCCCCTCCCTGCCGATGCTTCCCTTTAACCCCCGGTACACCGCGATCATGTTTGATCGCGGTGTGCAAGGGGTTAACGTGTCGGGGGCGGTCCGTGACCGCCCTTGACACATTGTGCCGGGTCATGCAAAACAGAAGCCGCGGAGACACCATCACATGTTTCTCAACGCAAGCAATGACTAGCCAGGTCTTTCACCGGGAAGGAACAACCACGGGAAGGGCAGTCTCCAATGAAGGAGACCACCTATGCCAAAACATGGTATCCATCCACAGACAGCTGTTTCGGCGTATTTGCCCCTCATCAGTGTGGAGTAGGAAACTGGCTAGTAGGAGCAATGCCTAGTAGAAGACTGTGAACAATGAGGATGGTTGACCTCATGGAGATCAACATCCAACACTGCGGAGACACCATCACGTGTTTCTCAACGCAGTGATTCTAGAGCACTGCCCCCATCCCTTATGGGAAATATGCAAAACATGCAAAACAGAAGCCGCGGAGACACCATCACATGTTTCTCAACGCAAGCAATGACTAGCCAGGTCTTACACCGGGAAGGAACCACCACGGGAAGGGCAGTCTCCAATGAAGGAGACCACCTATGCCAAAACATGGTATCCATCCACAGACAGCTGTTTCGGGGTATTTGCCCCTCATCAGTGTGGAGTAGGAAACTGGCTAGTAGGAGCAATGCCTAGTAGAAGACTGTGAACAATGAGGATGGTTGACCTCATGGAGATCAACATCCAACACTGCGGAGACACCATCACGTGTTTCTCAACGCAGTGATTCTAGAGCACTGCCCCCTTCCCTTATGGGAAATATGCAAAACATGCAAAACAGAAGCCGCGGAGACACCATCACATGTTTCTCAACGCAAGCAATGACTAGCCAGGTCTTTCACCGGGAAGGAACAACCACGGGAAGGGCAGTCTCCAATGAAGGAGACCACCTATGCCAAAACATGGTATCCATCCACAGACAGCTGTTTCGGGGTATTTGCCCCTCATCAGTGTGGAGTAGGAAACTGGCTAGTAGGAGCAATGCCTAGTAGAAGACTGTGAACAATGAGGATGGTTGACCTCATGGAGATCAACATCCAACACTGCGGAGACACCATCACGTGTTTCTCAACGCAGTGATTCTAGAGCACTGCCCCCATCCCTTATGGGAAATATGCAAAACATGCAAAACAGAAGCCGCGGAGACACCATCACATGTTTCTCAACACAAGCAATAACTAGCCAGGTCTTTCACCGGGAAGGAACAACCACGGGAAGGGCAGTCTCCAATGAAGGAGACCACCTATGCCAAAACATGGTATCCATCCACAGACAGCTGTTTCGGGGTATTTGCCCCTCATCAGTGTGGAGTAGGAAACTGGCTAGTAGGAGCAATGCCTAGTAGAAGACTGTGAACAATGAGGATGGTTGACCTCATGGAGATCAACATCCAACACTGCGGAGACACCATCACGTGTTTCTCAACGCAGTGATTCTAGAGCACTGCCCCCATCCCTTATGGGAAATATGCAAAACATGCAAAACAGAAGCCGCGGAGACACCATCACATGTTTCTCAACGCAAGCAATGACTAGCCAGGTCTTTCACCGGGAAGGAACAACCACGGGAAGGGCAGTCTCCAATGAAGGAGACCACCTATGCCAAAACATGGTATCCATCCACAGACAGCTGTTTCGGGGTATTTGCCCCTCATCAGTGTGGAGTAGGAAACTGGCTAGTAGGAGCAATGCCTAGTAGAAGACTGTGAACAATGAGGATGGTTGACCTCATGGAGATCAACATCCAACACTGCGGAGACACCATCACGTGTTTCTCAACGCAGTGATTCTAGAGCACTGCCCCCATCCCTTATGGGAAATATGCAAAACATGCAAAACAGAAGCCACGGAGACACCATCACATGTTTCTCAACGCAAGCAATGACTAGCCAGGTCTTTCACCGGGAAGGAACAACCACGGGAAGGGCAGTCTCCAATGAAGGAGACCACCTATGCCAAAACATGGTATCCATCCACAGACAGCTGTTTCGGGGTATTTGCCCCTCATCAGTGTGGAGTAGGAAACTGGCTAGTAGGAGCAATGCCTAGTAGAAGACTGTGAACAATGAGGATGGTTGACCTCATGGAGATCAACATCCAACACTGCGGAGACACCATCACGTGTTTCTCAACGCAGTGATTCTAGAGCACTGCCCCCATCCCTTATGGGAAATATGCAAAACATGCAAAACAGAAGCCGCGGAGACACCATCACATGTTTCTCAACGCAAGCAATGACTAGCCAGGTCTTTCACCGGGAAGGAACAACTACGGGAAGGGCAGTCTCCAATGAAGGAGACCACCTATGCCAAAACATGGTATCCATCCACAGACAGCTGTTTCGGGGTATTTGCCCCTCATCAGTGTGGAGTAGGAAACTGGCTAGTAGGAGCAATGCCTAGTAGAAGACTGTGAACAATGAGGATGGTTGACCTCATGGAGATCAACATCCAACACTGCGGAGACACCATCACGTGTTTCTCAACGCAGTGATTCTAGAGCACTGCCCCCATCCCTTATGGGAAATATGCAAAACATGCAAAACAGAAGCCGCGGAGACACCATCATCTGTTTCTCAACGCAAGCAATGACTAGCCAGGTCTTTCACCGGGAAGGAACAACCACGGGAAGGGCAGTCCCCAATGAAGGAGACCACCTATGGAGACTGCCCTTCCCGTGGTTGTTCCTTCCCGGTGAAAGACCTGGCTAGTCATTGCTTGTGTTGAGAAACATGTGATGGTGTCTCCGCGGCTTCTGTTTTGCATATTTCCCATAAGGGATGGGGGCAGTGCTCTAGAATCACTGCGTTGAGAAACACGTGATGGTGTCTCTGCAGTGTTGGATGTTGATCTCCATGAGGTCAACCATCCTCATTGTTCACAGTCTTCTACTAGGCATTGCTCCTACTAGCCAGTTTCCTACTCCACACTGATGAGGGGCAAATACCCCGAAACAGCTGTCTGTGGATGGATACCATGTTTTGGCATAGGTGGTCTTCTTCATTGGAGACTGCCCTTCCCGTGGTTGTTCCTTCCCGGTGAAAGACCTGGCTAGTCATTGCTTGCTTTGAGAAACATGTGATGGTGTCTCCGCGGCTTCTGTTTTGCATGTTTTGCATATTTCCCATAAGGGATGGGGGCAGTGCTCTAGAATCACTGCGTTGAGAAACACGTGATGGTGTCTCCGCAGTGTTGGATGTTGATCTCCATGAGGTCAACCATCCTCATTGTTCACAGTCTTCTACTAGGCATTGCTCCTACTAGCCAGTTTCCTACTCCACACTGATGAGGGGCAAATACCCCGAAACAGCTGTCTGTGGATGGATACCATGTTTTGGCATAGGTGGTCTCCTTCATTGGAGACTGCCCTTCCCGTGGTTGTTCCTTCCCGGTGAAAGACCTGGCTAGTCATTGCTTGCGTTGAGAAACATGTGATGGTGTCTCCGCGGCTTCTGTTTTGCATGTTTTGCATATTTCCCATAAGGGATGGGGGCAGTGCTCTAGAATCACTGCGTTGAGAAACACGTGATGGTGTCTCCGCAGTGTTGGATGTTGATCTCCATGAGGTCAACCATCCTCATTGTTCACAGTCTTCTACTAGGCATTGCTCCTACTAGCCAGTTTCCTACTCCACACTGATGAGGGGCAAATACCCCGAAACAGCTGTCTGTGGATGGATACCATGTTTTGGCATAGGTGGTCTCCTTCATTGGAGACTGCCCTTCCCGTGGTTGTTCCTTCCCGGTGAAAGACCTGGCTAGTCATTGCTTGCGTTGAGAAACATGTGATGGTGTCTCCGCGGCTTCTGTTTTGCATGTTTTGCATATTTCCCATAAGGGATGGGGGCAGTTCTCTAGAATCACTGCGTTGAGAAACACGTGATGGTGTCTCCGCAGTGTTGGATGTTGATCTCCATGAGGTCAACCATCCTCATTGTTCACAGTCTTCTACTAGGCATTGCTCCTACTAGCCAGTTTCCTACTCCACACTGATGAGGGGCAAATACCCCGAAACAGCTGTCTGTGGATGGATACCATGTTTTGGCATAGGTGGTCTCCTTCATTGGAGACTGCCCTTCCCGTGGTTGTTCCTTCCCGGTGAAAGACCTGGCTAGTCATTGCTTGCGTTGAGAAACATGTGATGGTGTCTCCGCGGCTTCTGTTTTGCATATTTCCCATAAGGGATGGGGGCAGTGCTCTAGAATCACTGTGTTGAGAAACACGTGATGGTGTCTCCGCAGTGTTGGATGTTGATCTCCATGAGGTCAACCATCCTCATTGTTCACATTGTGCCGGGTGTCAGCTGTGATAATCAGCTGACACCTGGCCGCGATTAGCGGCGCTCACCACGTGGGCGCAGCTGATCGCGGTAGACATACTATCCCGTCCATGGGCATAGGGGCCCGGGTCCCATGGACGGGATGGTACGTCGGATGTCAGGAAGGGGTTAAGAGGGAGTTGATTATATTTTTTTGCCTTTACCTAGAAAACATTATTTGTACCAGGATTCTAATCTAATTTATGTGTGGTAATTGGATGTCGCTGATTCCCTTATTTTGTATTTTTCCATACTAATTTTCTACATATTGTATCTTATTTTATTGAGTATAATAAAAATTGTTTTATATTTTATTTATTGCTCTTCATTCCATTTCTTATTTCTTTTTTGGTTTAATTATTGCTCTTATGGATGAGCCTTATTATTGATAGCCTCCTTGTGGTATTTATCAATGCATAAGATGAAATCTGCTGCAAAACCACCATAAAATCCACAACAATTCTGCATGTAACTCATTTACCACAGATTGCCAGATTTTCTTATGCTTCACTTACTTCTCATGTTCTTGTATCCTTTGAACGTCAAGTTTTGACTTATGCAGCTAATACTGTAGAAATATCAAAGCAGGTACATTTTCTCTGCATTACACTCAGTTATCCAGTGCAGTCACTACACTGGTAAATAATTGGCACTATTAAATTGTCTGGTTTTACTGGCTGGTACTTCCATGGCACTGTTACAGACCTGTCTCATCTTCTGAGACAAACTCTACTTCCTTCTCCTGTGACCACTGCCCTTTGCTGTGCTCCACTTTGGGTCCTGCAAGTACCCTGGCATTCCCCAGTGACATCATTTCCCCAAGGCCTTTTAAGGCCCACCTGTTCACATGTCTGAAAATTGAAACTGTAATTTATTTATTTGGCATTTGCATTGTAGCATCATCTAGTGTCTTTTGTTGCCATCATCACCTCAGAATCCTGTAATTGTTCATTAACCATCTGCTTGCACTGAGTCTTATGAACTGACATTTAGAAATTAATCTCTTCACTTATTTTTGCACACTCCTGTGATTGCTGGTTAACCTTTTGCTTGCTCTCTGATATTTTACCTATCATTTGCTGTAAGCATCATGAACTATTAGAGACTGTTCATATTAAGCTATAATCTGCTACAGAATCCACATTCCTGTGTTTCTGCTCTCTTGTACGGTGTATCCTGCCTTGCTTGTTCGCCTTCTATCCAGTATAGCCTGTTATTCAAGCTCTTGTTGTTCCACTTGCCTTTCAGCCTTCTGTGCAATGCCTTGAGTCCATATATCCACCTTGACTCATGACTTTGTGAATAGAGCCCACCAAATGAGCCTAGCAGGCAGTATTAGGGTGGTTTCACATTAGCGTTTCAGGCCGCAGCGTCGGCCTGCGCACGGCCGCGGCTAAGCCCCGTCCCCTGCCGCACCTCCTCCGGTAGCTCTGCCTTCGGGCGCATGATGCTGTATGCGGCCTGCGTCCCCTATCTTTAGCACTGGGGACGCAGGCCGTGCGCAGGTATGCGTTTGTCGGCGCATGCGCCCTTTTGACGGTGCGCCGAGCGCACCAAATTGCAACAGGTTGCGTTTGGTGCTGGTTGGTGCACCCGTCAAAAGGATGCATGCGCCACCAAACACATAGCTGCGCAGGGCCTGCATCCCCAGTGCTAAAGATAGGAGATGCAGGACGCATGCAGGACGCATGCAGCGTCATGCGCCCGTAGGCGGAGCTACTAGCGGAGGAGCGGCAGGGGGCGGGACTTAGTGGCGGCCGTTCGCAGGCTGACGTTGCGGCCTTAAACGCTAATGTGAAACCACCCTTAGTGCCATGGTTTTATCTAACAACTAGCTGAGGAGCCCGGCGTTGCCTGGGCATAGTAACCAACTGTGGTTAGTTATAACAAATTATAATGATTATATTACACATAAAAACCGTGCATCTAATCCTATCCTGTGTGATACTGACTGCTGAGCCGTGTATCTAATCCTATTCTGTGTGATACTGTCTGCTGAGCCATGTATCTAATACTATTCTGTGTGATACTGTGTGCTGAGCTGCATATCTAATCCTATCCTGTGTGATACTGTCTGCTGAGCCGTGTATCTATTCCTATCCTGTGTGATACTGACTGCTGAGCTGTGCATCTAATCCTATCCTGTGTGATACTGACTGCTGAGCTGTGTATCTAATCCTATCCTGTGTGATACCGCCTGCTGAGCCATGTGTCTCCTCTACTGTGTGATACTGACTGCTGAGCTGTGTATCTAATCCTATCCTGTGTGATACTGCCTGCTGAGCCATGTGTCTAATCCTCTCCTGTGTGATACTGACTGCTGAGCCATGTATCTAATCCTATCCTGTGTGATACTGGGCTCCCCCTGCAGTCTGTGTCAGAGGGTGGTCTGTGTTGGCACGGTAATAAATTGTGTTATTTCCAGCTTTACAGAAGGACGATAACACCATAGAAATGATAAGAATAATAGGCCTCAGTTACCACAACTGTCTACAAAGAAAACTGTTGCTGATAGCAACCAATCACAGCTCATTTTTCATCTTTTAAACAGCTCTGGGACAGCGTGGCGAGTTTTGAGTGTCGACTTCGACTTTTATGTGGTGAGGTTGGTGTATGTGTGATGAAATGTGTGCTGAGGGTGGTATATGTGTTGAAGCATGTGGTAGTGTGTGGCGCATTTTGTGTGTGTGTTCATATCCCCATGTGTGGTGAGTATCCCATGTCAGGGCCCCACCTTAGCAACTGTGCGGTATATACTCTTTGGCGCCATCGCTCTCATTCTTTAAGTCCCCCTTGTTCACATCTGGCAGATGTCAATTTGCCTCCAACACTTTTCCTTTCACTTTTTCCCCATTATGTAGATAGGGGCAAAATTGTTTGATGAATTGGAACACGCGGGGTTAAAATTTCGCCTCACAACATAACCTATGACGCTCTCGGGGTCCAGGCATGTGACTGTGCAAAATTTTGTGGCTGTAGCTACGACGGTACAGATGCCAATACATACACTTTATCCCTATTATGTAGATAGGGGCAAAATTGATTGGTGAATTGGAACATGCAGGGTTAAAATTTTGCCTCACAACATAGCCTATAACGCTCTCGGGGTCCAGACGTGTGACTGTGCCAAATTTTATATATACAGTTACATAGTTACTATGGCTGACAAAGATAACTGTCAATTAAGATCAATTGAGAAATGGAATGGGTAAAACCATAATGCATAAACCAAGCTGCCCTAAAAGAGAAAATGTTAACCTCCTGATCCCAAATGGCCATTGACTAGATCAACAGTACAATAATTTGATATACTTACATTAGTATTAGGCTAATTTTCTTCTAAAAAACATACAGTGGGTAAAATAAGTTGAAGTGTATGATACAAATTACAGAACTCTCCATTCTTTGTGGATGGGAAAACTTGCAAAATCAGCAGTGTATCAAATACTTATTTTCCACACTGTATAAGTTTTTTTTTTTAAGCCATTAACTGCAACCTTTTTGACCAGGTCTTGAGATCAGCTGTTCCATAGATTAATAATTCTCATAGTAAAGAAGGCTTGTTTATTAAGAAGATGTAACTTTTTTTTCTCCATATGGAGGGAATGCCACTTGTCTTTTCAGAGAATTTTACATGAAATTGCTTTTAATATGAATTTTTATATGAGCCAATTACATATCTTTACAGGGTAATTATGTCTCCCCTTAGATACCTCTTCTCAATATTAAATAAGTTTAATTATGTTCATCTTTTCTCATAACTAATATCTTTCATGCCTCTTTTTAGTTTTTTAGTTCTTTGTTGTAAGTAACTTTTGTAACTCCAGGGAATCATTTCTATGACTTTATGCCCAGAACAGCGCTGTGCATTCCAGATGAGGCTGCACTAATCCTTAGTAAAATGTTAGCATTACATTCCTGTCCCGTAAGTCCATGCTTCTTTAATACATGATAATATCCTGCTGGCCTTAGAAGGAGCTCATTGACATAGAGTCTATGATCCTCAAGTGCACCCAGATCCTTCTCTAGAAGTGACTCTCCTAGTTTTACTCCTCCAAAGAACATATAATTATTAGTGCCTAGATGAAAAATTTTACTTTTATCCACTGTAGGGGTTCAAGCTCTTGGGTAACCACTAGGAATGCAAAGCCACAGGGTTTTTATACCAATAACAGGATAATGTTGATTTCCAATGTTTGCACAGTATTGAAAAAATGACCAAAAGCATAAAATCCCTAGCTTTGTACAGGCGCTAACTAAACAATGTAGACCATGGCTACTACGGCTGAGAAAATCTCAATTCAGTCACACAACACAGCTACTGTCCATAGCTATCAGTGATACTTGTAGTTTTGTCTCTTCTCAGAGAGATTCTGGCTTGTCTCTCTCTAGCTTCTACACAACCCATTCTGTTCAGCTTCCCTCCCCAGAAGAATGACCAATGAACACATGGCCTAGTTCTAGTCATAGCTATCCAGGTACAACTAATCTGGACCTGCAGCGCTAGGATTTAACCCTAGCCTACTGTACCTGGCTTTCCTACACCACATTAAACCCCATCTGCCAAGTGGATGCTCAAACACTCAGTTTGTTCAAGTCAGATTGTAATTTACAAACATCTACCATAGACTACACTATACTACATAGCTTGGTGTAATCTGTAAAATTAAAAATAACATTATTAATCCCGACTGCTACAGTGATGCTTGAAAGTTTGTCTTCAAAATTTTCCATATTTCTGCATAAATTTGACTCAAACCTACATTAGATTTTTACATAAGTTCTAAAAGTACATAAAGAGAACCAAAAATAAATGAGTGAAAAATACTAGACTTTGTAATTTTTTAAAAAAATGATCCAATATCACATGATTGTACCTGCAAAAGTATCTGAACCTTTGGGATTATCACATAACTGGAAGATGAAATTAAAGTTTTCATTAATAGGATCACTAAAAAAGTGTGGGTGGGTGACATGTTTTATTTGAAGAAAAGGGATTCATTAAAATCTAATCTTCACAACATATATTTGTGTAAGTGTATTATGGCACGAAACAAGGAGATTTCAGAGGACCTTCAAAGAAGTGAATTATCATCGGGCTTAAAAAGATTACAAAACCATCTCTAAAGAATTATCAATTGAATAGCTATGGTGTGTAACACAGGATTGCAAGGAGAAAACCCCTGCTCTCCACAAAGAACATTTTTGCCCATCTGCAGTTTTCGAAAGATCACCTGGATAAATCAGAATACCATTGGAGCAATATTTTGTGAATGGATGAGAACAAAATAGAACTTGTTGGTTTAAATGAGAAGCCGTATGTTTGGATAAAGAAAATCACTGCATTACAGACTAAAAACCTCATACCATCCGTGAAACATGGTGGTGGTAGTATCATAGTTTGGGCCCATTTTGCTGCCTCTGGCCATAATGTCTTGTAGTCATTTCTGTATGGAAAGGAAAATATCAGGATGTCTGTCCATAAGCTGAATCTCAAGAAAGCATGGGTCACACAGTAAGACAGTGACCTAAAACACACAAGTTGTTCTATAACAAACGGTTAAGAAGGATAAAGGTTAATATTTTGAAATGACCAAGTCACGTCCTAAGACTTCTGACCGTAATCCAATAAAAATGTTGTAGAAGTACCTGGAGTGAGCAGTCCATGGGAGAAATCCCAGAATTATATTGTATGGACGACCATGGAGAGTGCATTATATTGTAACGAGGACCATTGGGAGTGCATTATATTCTATGAAGGACCATGGGGGTGCATTATACTGTATAGAGGACCATGGGTAGTGCATTATAACATTTGGAAGGACTATGGGTCTGCATTATACTGTATAGAGGACCATGAGGGTTCATTATATTCTATGAAGGACCATGAGGGGTGCATTATATTTGATTAAGGACCATGGGGGAGGCATTATATTGTATAGAAGACCATGGGTATGCATTATATTTTATGGAGGACCATGCAGGGGTGCATTATACTGTATGGAGGACCATAGGGGGTTCACTATATTGTATGGAGGACCATTGAAGGGTGCATTATACTATATAGAGGACCATGGGGGGTGCATTATATTGTATAAAGGACCATGGAGGGTGCATTACACTGTATAGAGGGCTATGGGGGACTCATTATATTGCATAGCGGACCATAGGAAGTAAATTATATTCTATGGAGGACCATGGGGGGTGCATTATGCTCTATGGGGGACCATGGGCAGTGCATTATATCTTATGGAGGACCACGGGGAATGCATTATACTCTATGAAGGACCAAGGGGTGTGCATGATATTCTATGGAGGACAATGGGGAGTGCATGATATTCTATGGAGGACCATGAGAAGTGCCTTATATTCTATGGAGGACCATGGGGAGAGCCTTATACTATATGGAGGATTATGGAGTTTGCATTATACAATGTAGAAAGTTTTGTGGGGCCATTATAATATTTGGAGATCTATGTAGGGGGGCACTATACTTTATGCAATATATAGTATGTTTATAGTTTGAAGGTTTGTGTGGGGTCCATCATACTGTGTGGGGTCTGTCATACTGTCTGGAGGGCTAGTGCAAGCCATTATACAGTATGGGGCTATTATTCTGTATGTAGGCCCATTATACTGCATGAATGGCTATATGGGAGTCACAGTTGAGGGATCATACTGTGTTGAGGTAACCATACTTTGCCTTGGGAGTACAGTAGGGTCATTAAACTGTGCATGTAGAGGCTAATGTGGAGGACCTCACCATGGGGGTATCATACTGTGTTTGGGAGCACTTTAGTTGCCATCATACTTTATTAAGGCAATAAAAGAGTAATTTATGACATCAGCAGGAGGAAAATTACTATGTAAAGATATATATTTTTCCTGTATGTAAAGGCTGGAAAGATACAAGACATGCTCTACTGTGAGCCAGCAATTACTATTTTTTTTTTGGGTGGGGGGCACAATTAGAACTTTTGCTATGGGGCCCCACGATTTCTATGTATGCCCCTGGTTTCAGTCTATGAAGGTTTAGAGTCAATATAATAGATTCCTGAGTCTCAAGGCTTCTTCCATTTGTGTCTGTTCCATGTCCTTCTGTTGCTGTCTTTCTTTGACTTCAATGGTCAGGACTTAAATGGCACTGTCTCCCAAAGATGTTCCACAGCCCACAGGTCCACCTTACAGGCCCTTCTGCCAAAAAATGATCAGACCATACTGACTGGCAGTTGGGCATCTAGACACTACCATAAGAGCTCTAACTAGGCCACCTCTCCAACTTTTTCATACCCACCCAGCCCAATGTTTTCCAGGACTGTGCCTCCAAGCTATCTCACAGGTCTATAGGGCAATCAGACTTCTACCATACTCTCTACAGGTCCAAAGGGAATCTTTTCACTCCTCTACAGGACCTGACTACAACCTATTAAGGGTTTAAGTCAACCGCTTTTACCCAAAATGATTCCCAATTGGAGTGTTTTACAATACACATAACCCTCACTAATTAGGTGGCTATTCTCACAGGCCCACCTCTCACACGCCATATCATCAGTCTTAGAACGCTATAGGATGATTTCAAGCTTAATATCCACTCTGTGACCCACTTACCAGGTATTAGCAACACAGCCAAACTATCTTCTACTTCTAAGCTACCACTCAGTTCAACCAGTGGCCTCTAATCATAGCAATATTCACAAGGCAACATGCAGGGCACCAGGGTTCATCCTACTGATGGCCTTGCGAAACAAAAACATGTGTACAATACAAAAACATACATTGATGTGCCTAGGACAAATAAATAAAGTTTGGGCAGTTTTTCCTGCAAACTTTTAGTTCTTAAAGGGACATGCAAGAAAAAGGATACATAGCAGTTTCTAATCGACAACAGGTGTTGGTTTCACTTTTCATCCTCCTCTTATACCCAGTAATCAGTACTAAAATGAATGAAACAGTTCATGTTTCTTTCAACTCACAGCCTGTTTCTGCCTGATCTGACCTGCCCAGGTGTTACATAGGCATCCATTCATGACCATTGGAGGTTAAAGAAGCACTCACATTTGGGTTTTTATCATGTTAATATATTGCAATCATCATATTATGCATCACTGTGTACATACAATTGCTCACTTTGCCTTTCTACCCAGATAATTCTTCTCATTTCTCTGCTCTATGTAGAAAAAGGAAGTCACTTGTCCCTGCATCTATAATTCCCCTCTTCATCTCCTAATCCAGCTGCTCCCTCCTCCCCCTGCCAGGGACTTTTGCAGTAACTCATTACTCATACAGGAAAAATTAATCTCCTGTTTCTACATAGAGCTTAGATGGATTCAACTAGTCAGTTATTAATCACTTGATGTTATAGACCTAATGGAAAAAATAAAAATTATCTGAGTAAAAAGGTAAAATGAGCAATTGTAAGTACACAGTGCCATATAATATGATGACTGCAATATGTTGAGAGTATAAAAACCTTGATGGGAGGAGGCCTGCTTCTTTAAGAAGCCAAACATTTTTCATTACAATATATTTTTTGTGAAACAATATACATTATTATCAATCTGAGAGAAATTAGAAGACTACAACAATTCTGTTTCTTGCCACTTACATTTATGGAATATTTGATGAGTATATGGAGGTCCAACAATGGTAATTCCCATTGTTCCAAAAATGAAGGGTAAATATCAGCCACATTTACTTTGGAGTCATCAGATCTGCCCACTGTAAAACATATAAATAAATGAAGCCGAGGATAGAATATGAAGGTGCATATCCTGAGTGCCGCAGCACTTGGACCCTCCACTAATCATACATTTATCAATTTGTCATAAATGTTAGTATGGGGAAATCCAATCTCACTGCAGGGACATTTACAAAAATGATACAGAAAAAAGTATTGTGACATCTACACATTACACCATCAGGAGCTTCTCTGTCATCCTATTTGAAATCCACAGACATTAATATGGAATTGTTCCACCTTTTGCAGCTAAAACTGCTTCTACACTTCTGTGGGAATTGTTCCCCATTTATCCAGAAGATCATTTGTGAGGTTGGACACTGATGTTGGAGGAAAGGACCGGGTTCACAATCTCCATTCTGTTTCATCCCAAAGGTGTTTAATAGAACTAAGGTCAGGTCGTTGTGTGTGAGGCTCTTCGACACCAAACTCTCCCAAACCATGCCTTTATGGACTGTGCTTTGTGCTCTGGACACAGTCATGCTGGAATGGAAAAGGCCTTCCCCAAACTGTTTCCACAAACTTGGAAACATACAATTGTCCAAAATGTCTTGGTATGCTTAAATATTAAGATTACCTTTTAATAAGAACTAACAAGCCTAGGCCAAACATCAAAAAAACATTATTTATTTTACACCAACAGTAGGCACAATCCTGTCAGTGTAGGTAATGTTCTCTTGGCACTCTCCAATTCCAGACTCATCTATCAAACTGCCGGATAGAGTGTGAGTTATCACTCCGCAAAACACATTTCCACTGCACCAGAGTCCAGTGGTGGCGGCTTTACACCACATCATCCAACATTTGGTTTTGTGCTTGGTGATGTAAGGCTTACATGTTGCAACTCAGACTTGGATACCCACGCATATTTTTTAGTGCTGATGTCAGTGCCAGAAAAAACTTGGATCCCTGAAGTTATGGGATCAACTTTTTTGCGCTATGTGCCTGAGCTTTCTTTTTTGTGGTCTGCATTTTTTGGCTCAGTTGTTATTTCATAAACGCTTCAACTTTTCAATAATACTGCTCACAGATGATTATGGAATATTTAGATGTGAGGAAACTTTACAAACTGACATTACATTGGTGACTTCTATTTCAGGACCAAGCTAGTATTAGTGAGCTTTTAGAAGACACCATTCTTAAATGTTTGTAAAGGCAAATGGCATGGGGAGAGCTTGGATATTAAACATCTGGGGGCAATGGGATTGAATGAAAAAACAGAATTCAATAATATGTTTGAATTTCAGGACCCCAGATTTCTTAACTTCTATCAATGAAATAACAGAAAACTGTTTCGCTATTGTCCTGGGTCCAGTTCTTAGCGCTTCCAGCTAGCCCCATCTCTTTGACTGCATGTAGCTTTTCCACTCAAGTGACATTATCAGATAGGGTCATTTAAATGTGGCTCAGGTGGCAGGACGTTGCCTGAGTATTCAGGTATTTGACATTCTGCTTTTATATTGGACTTCCACTATCCAACGCTGGCGTATCATGGTTACAGCACTGCTGCTCAAACTCCACTTTTATACTATCTGGAAGGTGGTGGAGCACTTCTTCATTTTGTGCCGTTGTATGGTTGTTTATCCTCACGTCTCCAGTTAACTCAGATTTTCTTTAAATAAATATTTTGTCCCCTTTGGTCTTCTGGCACAAATTATCACCATCATGGATATAAGCTTGTTTCTAATTAGGGATGAGCGAGCAGTAAAGTGCTTGGATGCTCATTATTCAAACTGACCAATTCCCAATGCTCGGATCTCGTTTCGAGTAACGAGTGTAATGTGAGTCAATGGGAAATCTGAGCATTTTTCCGGCAGACCCTACAAGGAGGTCTGAGTAGCAGTGAATATGATGAAATGAATGGAAAAAGTGCTGAATGGAAAAAGAAAAGCATGGGGAAGACTCCTGGAAGCATCTCTGATTCTACGATCATTCCTGAGAACAATGGTGTCAGACTTTTCCTCCACTTTAAGGACTGAAAATAAAACATTCAAAATCAGGAGAAATTGGAGTTTATAGGAAAAAAAAGTTAAGAAACATTCTTTCCTGTATAATGACTTGTATATAATACAAAATTTAAAAAGTATTTAAAAATATAATAATGTAGGTAAACCAAAATAGAAATTTTTATTAAAAATGGAATTTTCAGTGTAATTTATGAAGGAATCAAGAACTGCCAATAATTTGGTTGAAGAGGAACTCAGATACACCCTGTATTAGACATAAAGGAGGGCCTCATACACATTATGTTCAAATTGTCATGTAGTGGTACTCCTACAATCATAAAAGCTTTGCACAGTGTACAAAACCTGCCATAAAATTACAAGGAGGGCCATCCATACACCCTTGAAGGCACCAACTGGAGTGGCTCTTTCAAATATTAAGAAAGTGTAGTTGTGGTACTTCTATACTTATAAAAGCTCTGAGCACAGTGCAAAACCAGAAAAAAAATCATATGGAGGGTCATCCATAGACCATTGAAGGCACTAACTGGAGGGCCTCATTAAAATATTGAAGATTAAAAGCAATTTATGTGCTGCTGTCATCTGGTGGTGTGGAATCATGGATGCTAATCCAGGCTTTGCTCTTTTTTTAGTCAGTGTGAGCCTGTTAACATTATCTGCTGACAGGCAAAAGTGCCTGTCTGTTATGACTTCCCCAGCGACCCTAAAACCCACTCAGACAAGACACTAGCAGCAGGGCAGTATAACACCTCCAAGGCATAGAGAAACAGCTCATGCAAGATGTCCAGCTTTGAGACCCAATAGTTGAAAGTTGCAGAAGAATTAGGGAGTATGATATCCAAGTATCACCAAACACGTTCGCTCACCAGACTGCAGACTTATGAATCCCCCCAACGAACTCACTGTGCGCTGTGGGGATTTGCTGGTTTCAGACTCTCCTTCATGTGGTTGTCACATCTTATGCCATCCACACGGTGTTCCCCGTCATGGTTTTGCGCAGGCGCACTTCTCTCTGCCCTGTTGAGGGTAGAGAAAAATACTGCAATATGCGTGCGCAGGCAAAGGCCAAAGAGTGTAGATGACTTGGAAGTAAAGTTGGTGCAGGCATATTACAGTATTTTTCTCTGGCCTCAGCAGGGCAGGGTGAAGTTTCCTACAGAAACTGAAGTTTAGTCATACGGGCTAAATGGCGTGTTTGCGGCACCTATCTGCCTCTTAGCTCTGCATGTCTCTGCCTTCTTCACTGATGATTGACAGCCCTGGCTGACCCAAGTCTTTTCTGCAGACAGCGATCGTTCTAGGCAAGCCAGTTTTGTAGATTACTAGTGAGGTTGTCAGGGACATGCAAAACCAGTGGTCAGGACAGTGCTCTGAACCTCTTGGTCACACCCAGGGTGCACTGAGCACCATAATGAGCATATTTGATTTTTGCAGCATGAAAGCAGCAATTAGAAGATAAGAGGTGGGATTCTAGTAGAGGCTGAATCTCCTACAAGGCTCCGTGCTCAGTTTGGGCTGACAGACTCCCATTAAGCCCTGCAGATGGAACTCTGTTTATCTCACAAACTGACACATACACTTCTCCCCCTGTTGCCTCAAAAGGGATTACAACTTGTATTTTTGGGATGGCTTTATACATATCAATTTCCTCTGAAATAATTGAACATCTTTCAGGAAATCACACCATAGATGTGACATTGCCAAGACTATTGCTGCTCTGCAGAGTCATTTTGGGATCTCTTGCGGGAAACTCACTCAACAAGAATCCAATAAATCACTGCTGAGAACATGGGCCAACCTGGATCTTCTCCAATGAGTCGGTGATGAAGGCTGCACTTGTATTAAATGCATGATCATACTAATGGATTGCAGTGTGAAATGCAAACAAACTATTAAACCAGGTCTCCTCTGGCTTTTACATTTTATAGAAAATTGTTGCTAAGATTTAAAGGGACCAAATTATCTACACTCAATGGACAGAAGCACAGGTGTTCAGAAAGTATTTGTCCTTCCTTATGTATCAGTACCTACGCTTTCTATAATCACTTTTATGTGTATGGAAATAATAAGTAGCATACAGTTTATAGAGGCATTCTTCCTCCCATCAAAGTTTTATCCTCCTAATATATTGCAGACATCATACTATATAGCACTGTGTACTTACAATTGCTCATTTTGCCTTTCTTCCCAAATAATATTTCTCTTTTCTCTGCTCTATGTAGAAATAGGAAGTCTCTTGTCCCTGCAGAAATCATTCCCCTCTGCAACTCCCGACTCAGCTGCTCCCTCCTCCCAGGGACTTTTGTAGAGACTCATGACTTATACAGGAAAAAAATTACCTCCTGTTTCTACATAGAGCATAGATTCAGTTAGTCTTTAATCAAGTGATAGCATAGAACTAATGGAAAAGAGAAGAATTATCTGTGTAAAAAGGCAAAATGAGCAATTGTAAGTACACAGTGCTGTATAATAGTATGACTGCAATATATTGCAGGAGGATACAAATTTTGATGGTGTGCTTCTTTAAAACATAACAATAAAAAAGTCATATACAGTACAATAGTAAGGGCACATAAAAGATAGTCACATATTATAAATTATATTTTTGTTCATTTTAATTAGTACATAGTACAGTCAGATACTTGAGACTTTTAATGTCATACAGTATATCACAAAGGTGAGTAAACCCTTCACACTTTTGTAAATATTTTATATCGTTTCATGGGACAACACTGAAGATATGACACTTTGATAGAATGTAAAGTAGTCAGTGTACAGCTTGTATAACTGTATAAATTTGGTGTGACCTCTAAATACCTCAACACACAGCCAATAATGTCTAAAAAGCTGGTAACAAAAGTGAGTACACCCCTAAGTGTGAATGGCCTAATTGTGCCCAATTAACCATTTTCCTCAATTAGCCATTTTCCCTCCCTGGTGTCATGTGACTTGTAAATGGGGAGAAGGTGTTTTATCGCTCTCACACTCTGATACTGGTCACTGGAAGTTCAACATGGCATCTCATGACAAAGAACGCTCTGAGGATCTAAAAAAAATTGTTGCTCTACATAAAGATGGCCTAGGCTATAACAAGATTGACACTGAGCTGCAGCATGGTTGTCAAGAGGCAGGCAGCCTCATCCTTACTTTTCGTGACAATGGCCGCCTTCTTTTCTGCAGCGGTCCAGCCCACAAAGTTAACCAGTTCCTTACCCTAAGCTAAGAAACCTGGCAGCACATCAAAACAGGGCAAACACAGCACAGACACATAGCAAACATTACTGTAAAACATTAATACACATAATACAAGGGCATGGGATAAGAGAGCATCACATAGGAGAGAGAGGGGAAACAATGAGGTTCTCTGCCACCTCCTTACATACTCACTTTTATTGCCAGCAGTTTAGACATTAATTGCTGCATGTTGAGTTGATTAGAGGACACACCACACTTACACTGCTGTACAAGCTGTTCACTGACTACATTGTATCAAAGTGTCATACCTTTGTGTTGTCCCATGAAAAAAAACATACCATATATACTCAAGTATAAGCCGAGTTTTTCAGCACATTTTTTTGTGCTGAAAATGCCCCCCCTCAGCTTATACTCGAGTAAGGGTCCCAGAAGACAGAGGGGGAGTGGCAGCTATGAAGCAGCGGGTCACATGAAGCAGGAGATGGCTGTTGCGGCTAAAGCCTGTGCCCGCTACTAAAGAGAAATGAATATTCAAAATGCGGGCAGTGAATCTTCATTTCTCTGTAATAGTGGACACAGTAGTCGCAGCCGTCAGCTTCCAGCAGCTGCTGGGCGGTCACGTGTGCCTGCTACTTAAGAGAATTGAATATTCACTTCTCTCCACCCCCATGGGAGTGGAGAGAAGTGAATATTCATTTCTCTTAAGTAGCGGGCTCAAGTGACTGCCTGGCCGATGCAGGAAATCAGCGGCTGGAGCTGACACTGTGCACACTACTAAATATCAATGAATATTCACTGGCCTCCATGCACCTAGTCCCGGTGTGGAGAGCAGTGAGTATTCTGGCAGCTGTCCGCTGGTTTGTAGGATTTTTTTAAATGTTTTTTTGATGGGGGCCATTCATACCAGGATAGGGATGAGGAGCCATGCTTACCAGGATAATGATGGGGAGCAATTCATATGTGGCACCCCAGGAGTCCGGTTGCTACAGTGGCATTGCCTTCCTCACAGGGGGGTGATGACATGCCTGGAAGCAAGGAGGGGTTGCCTGACCAGATAACACTTACATCCACCAATTTTCCTGACTCCAGACCAGAAGGGGGGTGCTCTAAACCTGGTTTCATGAGAGCTTCTCTATTAGTTTTGGTCTGGAGGCGGGGTCAGTCAGTCAGTGTCTGGGACTGAGTGAGACAGAGTTTGAGTGAAGAGAGGAGAGAGAAGTGAAAGAGAACCTGGGGAGTGGATTTGTGACCAAGCTCACCCTAGAGTACAGTGCTAGTAGCCAGACGCCGGAGTCCGTGGCTGACGGGTACAACAGTCCCAGCAGCTAAATTCTGAGGGCAGGGGATTGCAGGTCTCCTGGCCCAGCAAGCACCCGAAGGCACAACAGCAGACCAGAGCTGCCATAAAAAAGTTTTAGGCAGCAAGGACCTCAGAGGACAGCGCAGTAAGGAGGCCTCAAAACCCATCTGGCTTAGTGAATCCTAAGTTGCTTCCAGGCTCCCCAGACCTCCATTGTCATCTGTAACTTCAGACCGTGAGTAAAAGTGTGGAAACTGCACCCTTCTGTGTCCTCGGAGTTATTTACTGCACTATCCACCCTGCACTACATGCATTATCACCATCTTTAACACTATAATTGCCATGGGACTAAGCTCTACCTGTGGAGAGCTAAATCAACTCTGCTGCATCACCATCAGCCCCAGCGGTCTCTTTAAGCAGTGTCAGCCATCCTTGGCCGAGTACCACAGGTGGAGTCACAAATCATCTCTTATAAACTTTATTTCCCCTTTAATCATCATTTTTCATTGGACGCCCAGGGCCACGGACCAGGTCACTGCTGCTGTGACACATCCCCTTAAGAACAGGCCTGGTACTGAGTATCCCCACGGCCCTGACGGGTGCTCCACATGCAAGGATAGGGATGAAGAGCCATGCATACCAGGATAGTGATGAAGAGCCATGCATATCAGGATAGGGATGAGGAGCTATGCACACAAGGATACAGATGAGGAGCCATGCAGACAGGATAGGGATGAGGAGGCCATGCATACAAGGATAGGGATGAGGAGGCCATGCACACCAGGATGGGGATGAGGAGTCATGCATACTAAGATAGGGAGAAGATAGGGAACTCTCTACCACAACATATCAGACTCTCACCTACCATCGAAACCTTCAAAAAGAGCCTGAAGACCCACCTCTTCCGACAAGCCTATAACCTGCAGTAACCACCGATCGACCAAACCGCTGCACGACCAGCTCTACCCTCGCCTACTGTATTCTCACCCATCCCTTGAAGATTGTGAGCCCTCGCGGGCAGGGTCCTCTCTCCTCCTGTACCAGTTATGACTTGTATTGTTTAAGATTATTGTACTTGTTTTTATGTATACCCCCCTCACATGTAAAGCGCCATGGAATAAATGGCGCTATAACAATAAATAATAATAATAATAATAATGAGGGACAATGTATGCCAGGATAGGGATAAGGAGCCATGCATACCAGGATAGGGATGAGGAGCCATGCATACCAGGATAGGGATGAGGAGCCATGCATACCAGGATAGGGATGAGGAGCCATACATACCAGGATAGGGATGAGGAGCCATGCATACCAGGATAGGAATGAGGAGCCATGCATACCAGGATAGGGATGAGGGGACACAATGCATAACCGGGTTATACTCGAGCAAATAAGTTTTCCCAGTTTTTTGTGGAAAATTAGGTGCCTCGGCTTATACTCGGGTCGGCTTATACTCAAGTATATACGGTAATAAAATATTTAGAAAAATATGAGGGGTGTACTCACTTTTGTGATATATTGTATGCTATTTTAAGGTAATTGGAGTTACCCCATTTATTAACCATAATGGAAAGCCAATAAAGAAAAACGGTTTCACTTTGGCCAACGTTAAATGGTGGCATGAATCACTATATTTTTGTCAACTGATCACTTAGCCAGCTTCATTGATAAGACAATCCATTTAAAGAGGTGATTTAGGACAAGATTTTTTTTTACTGAAAAGAACTAACAGGCAGGAAGTTGCTAACCACCTGCCTGTTGTGCCCAGCACATATCTCTGCCTACCCACAGCGGTCAGAGACCGCTCCTGCCTCTGATTCTGTGACTTTTGTTGATGTCGCGTTGACAAAGCAGAGGCTTCTCTTCTGCTCTGATTTGTTGACGAGGTGTGACTGATTGCATGACTTCTGCAGTCACACCCCGTCGACAGAGCAGCATGGAAGAAGAAGAACTGCTTTGATGACGTGGAGCAGCTGACTCACCACTACTATGACCACTCAGAGCCGGCGCTGAATAGAACAGGTTGGTAGTTGATAATTAGTTAACTAACTCTTAAGTTTCCTTGGCTTATAATGACAAAATAAGTTAGTCCTAATAAGCCTTTTAAGCAAACTACTATATAAAATATCTAATAACCAAGAGGTACTACAATTTAGTCACCCCAAAAACTTATGCGTGCAGATAATACAACCAAATTTGGCACACAAACCACTTGATGAAACCTACATTTACTCTTATGTACTTTTATAATTAGGACTGGCATTGTTCAAAGAAAAAATTTCTAAAAATACAAAATGTAGGTTTTATTATAACCTTCCTCAAAGGAAGGATTTCTTTTTTTTGCTCTTTTTCTACCATAAATCACCATGTAGAGGCCATGTGGGCCCTTCCTGGGTGGTTCATGGTGAGAGCGACACATATGTTTCTTTATTAGTTTCAGTTTGGGCAACATGCAATGTCCACCTTCTGAGAACATTTCAAAGCAAGTGTCCCATCTGTTTTACTTTATATACAGCCAGCCCTACAACCACATACATTTAAGCAACTACATACTTTATTTTTGGAACAAACCTTGAGGCTTCTATTGGATTATCAGCAGAGACATTAATTTAGATTGAGCTGGAAATGGTCAGTTACTGTATGGTTCTGCTTTCAATATGTCATAAAGGTTTTTTTATATTTGTTCTTTACTGGAGGAAGAGCTTAAAAGTAAGAAAAAAACAACAAAAAAACTAACCATGGAGTATGGTAATCTAGCACAATAACGAGATTGTGGCTAATACGTGGACAGGCACACAAGGCTTGCAAAAAGAATACCTTATAGGGAAAAACGTCCACTATTAACCACAGAAACACACTTATTTGACCATTTTGGTGAACGGGAAGGAATATTTTGGCAATCAGCTAAACATATTTGCATGAAAGCAGACCTTCTCAATGTAACTGGCACTCAGCACATTTTCTTTGTGGAATTTCTGTTGCATGATGTGCATCGGATCTCCACAAAATAAATACAGGCCAATGCAACTGACTATGGCTCTAACATACTGTCACAATAGAAAGCAAAAAACACAAATATCCTGAACTAAAAGTAAAAAATATACTGCAAATAATGCATAAAGGTAATAATAATAATAATAAGGGTATTTAGTAAACATAAATGTATTGAAAATGTATTGATCAAAATAATGTACAAGCCATCCCGCCACGTCACGGCAACCCTTGTGGGATACTGTCACAATGGTTACTCCCACACTTTCTCAGTGCCTTCTTACTCACTGTGGTCACTGCTCTGTTTCTCCTTGTGTCAGGCAGTCTCATTTTGCCTCTAGCAGCATTCCTCATCACTGCAACACTCTTTGATGTCTCCACTATAGGAAGGTGTGGCCTGTCTCTGCAGGAATTTAACCCTGCTGTGTCATGCAGAGATAACTTCCCTGGCCTATCCGCTGCCATCCGGGGATATATAATAAATAGCTCCTCCCTCCATGCCTTGCCTGAGCTTTGGTTCTAGTCTGTAGTCTGTTAAGGTGTGTTCCTGTTTTGTCTACGATTACTGACTCAGCTTGTCTACCCCTTTTGTCTGACTTGTATGCTAATGACTTCAGCTTTGCAGCTTGAAGCTGTCGTGCCTGCCCTGACCTTGGACTGTCTGACTACGTTTCTGCTTGTGCCCTCTGTACCTCGAACCTCGGCCTTCACCCACTGATCAGCTGCTCCAGGAACAGGCACTGCCCTGTACCTGGAGTGGTTTGACATCGTGGCTACCCTGCTTCCCAAGCCAATCATCACCACCAGAGATTCTAGCAAAGATCAGGTAACCACTTAGTCACACCCCTCCAGGGTAAGCCTGGCTCAGTGGAGCATTGGGTCCACACCCAGTGGTATCACACATAGCCCATTTCCATTAATGTAAAATTTCCACTGCAGATTTTTTAGATGATGTGCTTTTGTTTTTCATTTTAGAATCAAATAATTTTTATTAGATGAATCACATACGGCACTCCGGTAAAGGGTGATGAGATGCGAGAGTATTGTTCCAATCAGCAACCATTAGTAGCAGTGAAACTCGGGACTCAATTGATAGACATGATTAAAGGGAACCTGTCAGCAGAAATGTGCACAATAACCTACAGACAGTGATCAGTGATCCAATAGCTGCTGCTGCGTAGGCGTGGCTGGCACCATTTTCAAACAGATTTTTTTTTAGGAACTTCAGGATTACATAAAAAAAGTGTCTATAATTCATTACACATGTGGTCAGGTTGCAGTACAGGTGCCATGGCTGGCGCTTGCTTGCAGAAGTCTTTTTTTTCAAGATATATATGATATTCATCATTTATATGTTACATGCACGCTGCTAATTTCAGATAGGGGCGAAACAGGTCTCATGAATTCTTTGGAACTCTGGGGGAACTGTTACTCAGGGTGACCATGTACTGCAGCTTCCTCAGGCACAAGATGGATCCACTTGCTCACACAAATACAACTAATAGAGTCCTCATGAACAGTGTAGTTTAATGTCACAGCACATTCAGTACAATTCAAGTCTCTTAAGCACAGGCTTCATAAACAGTACAGCTGCTTCTTAGAGGCACATTGACTAACAGTCTCTTTTGTTAGTACAGTTCAGCACAGATCAAGGCTCTACAAAGGCACAGTAGTGTAATACCACGGCCTCCAAGGGATAGCCTCCTCGGTCGCTCCAGTACTCACTGTGATGGAGGCTGTTCCATCCCTGGTAAGCTGCTTACCTTTGAGGTTCAAATGACTGCAGAGAGAGGCTGGAAACAACTTAAACAGTTCAACTTTATTCTCTTCAGGGCACAGCACATCCACAACAGCATCAGGACTCTTTACACGGTACCTGCAATACATCGCAGCTCACTAGACTTTTCACACAGCTCTCGCACTCCAGCTATCACTTCCACAGGGACTCACCCACTGACCTCCCTGGCTTGAACAATTCCAGACACGTGCTGATTTTCACAGACTGGCTTTGCTGTCACTTCAGCTCTTTGTTTCTAGCTGACTTGACTTCTGAGACTCTTCCGTTAGCCTCCCTAGTCCTTCAGCTCCCAGTCTCTAACTGAAGGACCTCCAGTGACCTTCCTCACTGGCTGCTGCTGTAGGTACTTACTGCACTCTTCTGCTCAGAATGGCTAACCCCGACTCAACTGACTCAAGCAGGAAATCTATCTCCTTTTTGCTCCC